>NW_017177922.1:0-741 GCF_001652005.2 Ceratina calcarata
ATATATTATACACTTGCCAATCGTCTCTTCTCTTTTACTACCAAACCGACTTAAAGATATAATACAAATTTCTTCTTTCTGAGTGCAAATTATTTGAAATTTCGTGAATTCTTTCTCCTGAAAGTAGCAACACGTCGGCGCGGCACAATGAGTCTGCAGTATTCGCGTTCCCCGGCTCGCGTGCAGTTCGATTTCAATTATTTATGAGGGCATTTTAATTGTCGATGGGCATATAAAATTATGAAAAATGATTCCATTGTCGGCCTGGATACGGGATTACAGCGTGTATGTGTGTTTAATTGATCGAACCGAGGCTTTGAATTGCAAATACCTAGCTAGCTTTAATCAGCGAGAGAATAATGAACTCGTTGTTATCTTCCTTCGAGAAATACGTAGCCACTTTCATTGCAAAACGCTTTGGGAACCAATTTCCTTTTATCTTTTTCATTCTACCGCTGCCTTCCTCATTTCCACATTCATATTTTTAATTCCGAACGAGCCAGGTTATGTCGGCTAAGTTCATTTAATAAATTAATCTCGTTATTAATATTTATGTAGGAATTATTGTGAAGTGGATTCTATTAATATGAATGGGTTATGTTAACGCTTAATTAGAATCGGGAGGCATTTTCTCTGTGAAACGCTGATCCGTCGGGCGTCGCTTCTTATTGGTAAGGAGAAGAATTAGCACGGATTTGAGCGGGAAAGGAAGGATTTTTCGACATTTTTTGGTTATGCGAT
>NW_017177923.1:0-741 GCF_001652005.2 Ceratina calcarata
TATTTATATACATTAAAATATAAAAAGACCATTAAGAAAGTAAATTTGTCTACATGTCATCGATGTGTATATACTTGGAAATAACAGCGTGTATTTTTGGTATCTAAGCAGAAGTATCGTCAACAAATATATAAGTTCTGAAAGTATTTTGCGCGGCGGCGCATGCGTTTGAAGAATCTAAGATGCGAGCTGCATTGATATATACATGGCATCTTTGTGTAGAGTTGCAAGTTTTACATATTTTTGTTTTTTTCACACAATTTGTTGTTTAATATCCCTTAGGTTAATATATATCTTAAACGCGAGCATTTGTAAAGCACTTTAACTTTAACTTTAACTTCAAATTTATCCATACGCGTCGAGTATGCTAACAGACACAAATAAAAGTGGCAACACCGCTTGTCGCTTGTTTAGGTTGCGATGTTGCAGATACTCGATGAACGAGTATCATCACAGTGTATCCCGTGTATCCTCGCTTCTGGCATTTACCGTAAATATAACGCATCTTTGGGAGACAAAGATGTGCGGCACTAATCGAAGACTACTTATTTGCATTATGACATAACGTAAGTAAGTTTGTTTATACGCACACATACTCAATTAGTGTGGCACAATTCAGCATTGGGTCCACACTATTTTTTGTATCAAACTTTTCTGTAGGACTTGTAATATGACATATGTACATATTAACGCATAATGTGGGAATATAAACAAAGTTGGATCTTAAATAATATTATAATC
>NW_017177924.1:0-741 GCF_001652005.2 Ceratina calcarata
AGCTGAACGATGCTTTGAAACCGATGAGGACTCGGACAGAGTCACGGGTTAAGAGTCGAAAATCCAAATTGACGTACAGGCCCCGATGGCCAGGCTTTATAGCCGAAAAGCTAAAAAGTTAGCAGCCTATTTTCCTTTAATCATTTCGACATGTCCTGGTCTTCGTATGTATCTCGAAATACCTTAATTATGTCGAAAAGCTTAGTCGTCATTTCGACATGCTCTGCATTCCGAGCGCATCTCAGACTGATGGCCTGAAGTGTAGAAATGATTAGTCGCCACATTTCGATATTTGCTGACTGTTACCAAGCGCGTATTACGTAAGCGACAAATGACAAGAAGTCTAGCCCTTTCACACAAGTTTACAGTTACCCTAGTACACACAACTTTATGCCTGTAAACGCTTTCAAACTATTGTCTGCTTTTATGAGTTTCATAATACTCCATTTTTCAGTTTCAATTTGTTTATCTTGAACATTATTGTCTGTTTGCACTTCTTTGTTAATAAAATAACATTTTTTTCCACTGTCACTCAAGCTCATTACAGAAGTAACTACGTGGTGGATTTCATCTCCAATTTTTCTTAATTTTTCCCATGTCACTGTCATTCATATCATCAACATTTTCACATGCACTATTATTGATATCATCAACGTTCTCACATACACTTTCTATATCACTTTTTTCAGCTTCAAACTCATCACCAGTATCGGTCTCTTCTTCAAAGTGATCATGCTCCAA
>NW_017177925.1:0-741 GCF_001652005.2 Ceratina calcarata
TTCTGTACCCCTGGAAACGCCCCAGAAATGTTTTGACAGAGTCAGGAAAAAACAGTAATATACCGTTCGTTTCGTTAATCTCGAAAATACTTTTAATTAGAAAGTTATGTCCGTGACGACAAAAAGTTTCAGAGGGGTTCTATCAAGATCATAACCCGTCGGGATAGGATTCGGTTAATTCCGACCGACACTAAATAAGACGTTCAATGTCCTGAGCCCAGGCCGATTATTACACTCCACACAGTGCGAATGAGTTCGACTACTCAACTGGAAACAAAGAGGTGGATAGCTAACTTTACCCGAACGCCATTCGATAACTCCTGAGTTTTAACAGTAGCCCATTTGATCATTTAATAAAACACATAAGTGAGAAATGATTGAAGATGCTTATAATGTTTAAATGATAATTCTACAGCTTGGGGTAATGATTCAGGGTCCTTGGGACAAATATTCTATGACTTTATCTTTTAACTTCAATATTTAACGAGTTAAGTACGATTAATTGGCATTTTATGGGTATTGAAAAAATCCGACTATTCCACCGTCGAAACAGCGAACTTTTGACAAAAAATTTCGTTTTTCCTCAATTACTCCTAAACCGTTGATCTTACAGGAAAATTGCATAGGACCTATTTTGTAGCTGACGATTAGAGCTACAATTTCCATATAAAACTTTTGCGCTAGCATTAATAGTTTACGAGTAATTTACAAAAAACGAAAAAACAGTTTTTTGCGAATTAC
>NW_017177926.1:0-741 GCF_001652005.2 Ceratina calcarata
ATCGTTTCATAACTTACGTGTGCACCTGCCAAAAAACTTTTACACTCATCTAAATTCGTATTAAAACTTACACAATTACTTTATTTAAAAATTGTATTGCAGTCCCTATAAAGATTCGTTATCTATGCATTTTAATTAGTAAATATGTATATACACATGCACACACATACATATACGTATGTACATTTAATTTTTAACTAGTTACAGTATAATTTTCAAAAAGTTTACCAATAATCAACACGAACATAATGGACGGATTTGTCATTCCTCAAAGCATCTTTCCACAGTTTTTTCTTATTTAGAAAATTTAAAATACACCTAATAGACGAATACTATTGGATATATATGTATATTTCAATAAAATCAATAAATAATAAGTTATTTCAGATGATGATTCTTATTGATTAAAAGTTAAAAGAATAAACGATATTTTGTAAACCCGTTTGTTAGGAGACTCCACTTATAACAAATCTTTTTAATAAAATATCAGGGAAATGTGTGTGTATGTCTTTTTTTTAACAATAACAAGAGCCAGTCTTTTCGGTTAATCAGTGAAGAATACCAGAACTTTTTCTCGACTAGTTGAAGAGCAGATCTATGCAAAATGAGCATATTTACGTACAAGATTAAGTACATGAGTAAATATGTATTTTATAATAATTAATAGAGTATGTTCTAATTATCCTCCGAATTATTAATTTTTAATTATATATAAATTTTCGTTACATTTTTGAATTAGCA
>NW_017177927.1:0-741 GCF_001652005.2 Ceratina calcarata
CCACCCGGCGCCTGTACTCTCACACATTTAACTCTATAGTTCTATATGGTGCTCCGGTCTGGGCCCAAGAAGTCCTGTCAAATAAGAACCTATGTAGGAGCCTATTATCCCTCCAAAAAAAAATGGCCAACAGAATAGCATGTTGCTATAAGACGGCGGCCTTAACTTCAGTTTTATTGCTGGCAAGATGTGTCCCTCTTGATATTCAAATTGAGTTCACCGCCAAAGCTTACCGCACTGTTGAAATCTTAAAAAAACGTAAGAGCTTATGCCGTAACGAAATAAATCAGATAAAGGCGGATTTACATGAATTGATACATATCGAGTGGAGAAGAAGGCTCGATACCCAAAACTTTCCCAGCAGCTCCCTTGGTCACGCGATCCTCTCGTCCTTTGACATGTGGATGAAGCGGTCCCATGGGAAAATTAACTTTCATATCTCTCAGGCACTTACGGGTCATGGATGCTTCGGAAAGTATCTTGCCCGTATTAAAAAGGAACTGTCGTCTTCCTGTCATCATTGCGACTATGCTAATGACGATAATCTTCACACGCTTTTCCACTGCCCTGCGTGGCAAAATCCCAGACAGGTACTCGGAAACTGGAATAATCCCATTCTCTCTATCGAATCTCTGATTCAATATATGCTAGAATCCCCAGAAAACTGGGCCAAAACCAGTAATTTCATTCGCAGCGTAATTTCCGAAAAAGAGAAGGCAGAGAGGCTGAGAGAGCTTTCTC
>NW_017177928.1:0-741 GCF_001652005.2 Ceratina calcarata
GGTTTAGCGTAGTATTCGAAAATGGGTGTGCAACGATTAGAGATAGAGAAAACAAAATTGCAGCCAAAGCGTATGAACAAGATGGAGTTTATTTAATAGAGACAATTCCGATGAATAATAAGGCGTTAAATGCGATTGAGAGCGTTAGTACGAGAGACAACTGTGTGGATGGTGAAACGACTAGTACGGTAGGTAGGGATGTAGATAAGATAGTGAATAAAATAAGCGGTAACCGGAATCAATATGATAGAATGCTATGGCATAAGCGATTAGGGCATGTAGGAGATGGATATCTGAAAATTATGAAAAATAAGGACTTAGTCAGAGATCTAGATATATCAGATGAATCGTTCGGAATATGCGAACCTTGTGTATTAGGGAAATTGTCACAAACACCCCATAAAATACTAAAAGAAAGAAATTCAAAACAGCCACTTGAATTAGTGCACATAGATTTATGTGGACCTATGCCAGAGAAATCACTTGGGGGTAGTATGTACGTGATGGTATTAGTCGATGATTACTCGAGATACGTAAAAGTATATACACTAAAAGGTAAATACGAGGCTTATGAATGTTTTGTTATGTACATGAACAAATATGAAAGACAAGTAGGTAAAATGATTAAGAACGTAAGAACGGATAACGGTCGCGAATTTATTAATAAGAATTTTGAAGAATTATTTAAGAAAAAGGGAATTAATCACCAGAAAACAGTAGCATATAATCCTCAAAGTAACG
>NW_017177929.1:0-741 GCF_001652005.2 Ceratina calcarata
GTCGAAATTCATTAAATCACTTCAAGTCTTTATAATATCAATAAATGTCTAATAAATTATGTCAGTTTTTATTATCATCAATTTTTTAGCATATATAATTTTAGATTTTCACGGTGCACATTCGCTTTTGATTGTTGCTGTACAAACAGGGTGTGTATAGGGAGGTATACTCACGTATTTCATTGAAATAGAAAGGGTATTCGCCGGGCACGGAACAGTTGAGCCTCGCTTTCAGGAAGCTCGTCCATCTGTCGCTGAACGCATGAGGTCCGCCCTTGTCGTGCTGGCACACTCTACCGACCCGCGAGTACACCGCCTAAAACACACGAACAACCCCCATCGTACATATAATACGTCGCGGCCCTTCGATTTTCCTTTCTTCGCCGCGAGTCTCCGCCGTGACGAGAAAAATGAAGCGGAAACCTCTGGTGCACCGCGGTACGTAAAAACTCGATAAAGAATGCTGGGAATGTCGGGTTACTTTTACTCTTCAACGGTATTTATTGCCTACTTTCACTTGCAGAGTCAGGAAATTGTACGTTAGTAAGGAAAACCAATATAATCAATTAATTACTTCTGTTTTAATTTTAATCCGTTTGTATCATTAATGTACATAGTATGAAGTATTTTTTATTATGAATTATGTATTGTATCGATCATTTATAAGACGTATTAATTACTATGCCAAATATTGCATGAATCATTGCATCAAATGTATAGCAATTATGATATGGAGTAGTG
>NW_017177930.1:0-742 GCF_001652005.2 Ceratina calcarata
AAAGGAGAAAGTTTTGGAAAGTATCTAACACTATCCTGTAATCTGTTCAAAGGTCTGCATACGAGAAGTGCCTCCTCGTTTGTTGCTCAAAGTTCTCCCATTTGTACTGAACTCTTGATGATCTATGACGGAGCGGAATGTCGCGGTTAAGGTCCATCTCCAACTGCACATTGTAAGGGTGGAGGTTCAACGAATAGAACCTCAAATCTCAGCCCTATGTTCTTGGGCTTACCTTCGGTGCTAGAAATTGCAAATTAGTTTCAAGTGATGTAGCCTTGCATTCAACCTGATTATACGCTAAATCCACAAGAGCACATGGAAGCTCGCTGTATGGGATTTTCGAGTCAGGAAGGTTAATACTCTTTTCTACGCACCGAAATGAAATATCCACGTAGATACTGCCTCGAGTACAGATGCACCGAAATTATTAGTGTTTATTACACACAGTCACAACCACACTACACACTAAGCGCACAATGACTTATTGACCGAATGTTTGAAATTTTTATGTCGTAATCATTTTCGTGACTCACGTGCANCGGAGCCCTGACCCATGCGTTTTCCCACGAAAAAACCAGGCCTAGAAAGGCGTTCAGGCCCCTGCATGTCTGGACATTGATTTCATGATTTCTCAGATTTCATCGAATATAAGTTTATTTGGATTTATCTAAAATTGCCAAAATATCTCTGTTTAAAAATCGGATATTAATTTCATAAATTCGATTCGCGGTTCGGTTATTAG
>NW_017177931.1:0-741 GCF_001652005.2 Ceratina calcarata
AATCTCAATGTTATAATTATTACGTACGTAGAAGAAATATCCAACAATACACGAAATATCAAGACTGAAATACATATTATTGTTTTTAAAAGACGAT
Source organism: Ceratina calcarata (assembly GCF_001652005.2). Classification (NCBI taxonomy): domain Eukaryota; kingdom Metazoa; phylum Arthropoda; class Insecta; order Hymenoptera; family Apidae; genus Ceratina; species Ceratina calcarata. Next base: position 98 of record NW_017177931.1, read on the forward strand.
AAAAATTCTGATCTATTTAGATTGCATTTTTTGAATTGACATTACAAATATTTTATTTTGCACATGCATCCGAATGATATTTCATATTGACTTTGTATGTATGCGAGTGAACGCGTTTCGTTAGATCGCTCGTTATTGTTCGAAACGCGAAAGGATTTTGCTGTCTCGCTTCAGGACTCGGAGAAAGTGGCGAATAAAGCTGATGCTGCTGGCCACGGGACCAAACGATGCCATTTTTGTTCACGCATCCTTAAACAGCCGTTTGCATTGAAATTTATTGATTTCTTTTCGAGATCGAGTTCTGCCCAAGGCTCGCAACACCGATTTCTCGATCGCAGAACGTTTTTTTCACTTTTTAAACTTTGCAATTATTTTCCTATCTCACAGATAAAAGATCGGTTGTTTCAAAATGCAAGTGCGTGACAATTGGCCTGTTACAAGTTATATAAAATAAGAACATTCATGCAGGTATTTTATAGCAGATGTTTTATATTTATATTTACTTTACTAGGAATTTCATATCTTATTTCTGTACTTGATGGAACTATTTGGAGTAATTAACTCTTATATTTTAACAAATGACAATTCATTTACATAATGTTTGTTGATGTTTTGTATCAATTAGTAAATATTATATTTATTTA
>NW_017177932.1:0-740 GCF_001652005.2 Ceratina calcarata
TTTTTTTTTCCAGAGCTCGTTCAGGTCCCCGTAACTCCCTCCCAACGCTCCCCTCTCTCTCATCAGGCCTTCCGCATTTGTCTTCCTGCCCCTCTTCTTCGGCTCTTCCTCCCCCCCCGCCGCATTCTCCACCCTTCTTTCCATACTCCACTTTTCCTTTTCCTCCTGTCCTTCCCTTCTAATTCTAACTTTTCTCTGCTCTCCCTGCCCCTTCAACCGCCGGTCCGATCACTCGCTTCCTTGCCCTTTTCTTTTTCTCCGCTTCAAACCTCCTCTGACTCGCTCTCTACTTTACCCTCTTCTCCACTGCCGCCGATACGCTATCTTCCTCTCTCTACTCGCTTTCCCGTGTTCCCGTCCGATGTCGCCACTGTCCACTTGCCTATCACCGCTCCTCCCTCTCTTACCTATCTATCTCCCCCCTTCCCTTCGCCCCACTCCCTGCCGCTCGCTTTCTCTTGTCCCTAACCTCCCCTAGCTTTTTCCCAGCCATTTCTCCTTCCCGCTCTCTCTTATCATCACCACTTACCTACAGCACTATTCTCCCTATTCATTCACCCCTTCTCTCCCTTTCCACCCTGTATTCTCTCGCACTCTCACGACTTCACAAAATTCACGCTTCCTCCACTTACTCCGGAAACGGAAGTCCATGTATGCAATAACATATTATACAATAATTAAATAATTGTTTAATTAATTTCATTAATTAAATAATTATTTAATTGAATACTTAAAATAAG
>NW_017177933.1:0-740 GCF_001652005.2 Ceratina calcarata
TTCGACGTTGCACTGATTCGGTGCGCCGAAACAGAGCCTGCGAGCGTTTTTTGTTCGGAGTACACGCAGCTAGCTATGCTGCGTGAGGGAGCCCGGGTTGTAAGGCCGGACTCCAACTGACCACCAAACTATGATCATTTGCCTTACAAAATACTTCGGACTATGCCAAGGAGCATCCGACCGGGGAAACTAGCTGACCGCCATCCTATGGTCAGTCCCGTCACAGAATACTCCGGACTATGCCCAGAAGCACCCTACCGGGTAAACCCATCCGTCTTGATCTCGCGGTGCACTGCAAGTCACAGGCTGAACCAATACTGCGCCTGCTGCAGGCCCAATGAGGGGACGTTATTTCTCTACCGGCGATCGGCCAAAATAGAGCTTATGATCGCGGGGACGTCCGAGAGTCGGACACGTTTTATAAAAAGACGTGTCCTTGTTTCGACACTGAGAATCAGTGCGAAATGCAGGAATGAAGAGAATTTTCCGTGCGTGTCGTTGATTCGCAACCGAAATTAATACCTCAATAGGAACTCGCGTTAAACGCCTTACAATTCTCAATCGGAGGTAAACCGTATTTCGAAAGTTGCGAAATGAAATGCACTCGATTGTGATTAGTATCGGTCAAACGATAATCGTTTGTACCGAAGTAATCCTCATGCCGAGCGTACGCAGAATGACTCCAGCCTCCGCGTCTTCTTGCCGAGAAGACTAATTCGCCGCTAAGCGGCGTAGAAATA
>NW_017177934.1:0-400 GCF_001652005.2 Ceratina calcarata
TATTCAACATAATATATTTCTTTCTTTTTCTAATCTTTTCTTTATGAGTTTGTGCCGCTAGGATTAGCGTTATCCTATCCGTGATACACCACGAGGAGGTTGCACGGTCGGCTTTAGCCTTGTACCTTATACGCATTTCCGCACGTGCGGGTGTAATCCTATTTTTTAAGAAATAATAGAACAAATGTATTAATAAAATGCTTGTAACTAATTAACAGAGTAGTAAATAAACAATGTATTATAACACGTGTCTTATTTTAAGTTGTATTCTATTTTGGTGTTGTAACTTAAATCGTTATTTCTTCATTTGTAATTATTTTAAATTGTTAGTAAAAATGGAAGTAGACACATCTTTTATTTAATTTATTTGATTTATACCGCATTTATGCTTTGGCTTTAT
>NW_017177934.1:1235-1905 GCF_001652005.2 Ceratina calcarata
CAATTTTCTCCCCCAGTCACAAGTGTCATGTTTTATAAATATTATGTGATATTTACAATTCTTTTAGTCTCTATAGAGTCTATTTTCATTCTGGGAAAAATGTAGTAATAGATCATTCAATATGTCAAGATAATGCAAGAGTCAGTTAATAACAAGTTTTTGTGTTTATCTTTCTTAAGATTTGTAGTATTAGCACAATTAGTGTAACAAGCTGCTTTTATTTAATTCGTTTCAATTGTATTTGTCGTGAACGGCCTGGGACGTGTTAAAATTTGGATCCATTGCACCCATATTTGTACATTTATTATTATTTGCAATCATATGAACCATTCTCATATTCAATTCTGTTAAAGCCGATATTTACAGACAATACAGACTTTTATCATTAGCAGAAACATTCAACTTCCTACAACTGCTTGTGGCGATCAATTGTGTCGTAACGATTATAATGTCTGAATTATTTGTACAACGCATTTTACGATACATTCAGTAAATTGTACTACATATACTAGTGAATAGATTTTTGTCCGAATATCCATCCGGATGGCTGGGAATCATCCTCGCCAGTTCTTAGAAGTGCTCGCTCTACGCGAGCTTTGAGCCGTACCTACATTTATCATCCCCATCGCGAATAACTGACGAGCAGTTCTAAGAACTCCACCTCTCCGGA
>NW_017177934.1:2093-3305 GCF_001652005.2 Ceratina calcarata
TTGAATAACCGTGCGATTACATTTTACAGAACCTACATACATATTTCTGTAATTAAGTTTTCCTATTGCCATGGGGGTACTGTAAAACAGGTTAACCAAATCACTTACATTTCTATTTTTAGGAGGAGATAACAGTATGTCGCGATAGACAACCGGATTATAAGTACAAAATTGTCAATTCGAAAAGTTTGCGGTCATAGAACATATATCATTATTTAATTAGGTTATCGTGCAGGTTGTAATATTAGTATTTAGAAGAGGGTACAAAATTTAAAATGTCGTAACAAATTAGTCTTGCTCTTCGACATACTCGAAGATTTACTACGACTGATTTATCACGACCCTAAAAAATTGTCTTTTTTTTTACAGAGCACACAATTTTATGCAGATGTTGATGAAAATTAATTTTGTTAATCTTTTGTAAATATTAATATTACGACCTGCACGAGAATCTAATTAAATAAATGCACATGTTCTGTGACCACGAACTTTTCCAATGGACAATTTTGTACTTATAGGCCCGTATTCACAGTCCGTGCTTAAGAATAAGACCGTCTTAAGCAAATGCTTAAGTCGCCGGTCCGGACTTATTTGGGCGAATAAGCAAATGCTTGAGGCGACGTCTTAAGCATTTGCTTGACCAAGCAATTGCTCAGTTGGGAGGACTGTGCGCATGCGCAGTCGAATAAGCAAATGCTTATTCGAACAAGCAAATGCTTATTGGAATAAGAAATTCTTATTCGACCGAAGGAAGTGCTTATTGCTCGAAAAGTGAGGTTGGATTTTCAAGTCGAGGTTTTACTCGACTTAAGACCACACGGACAGGTCACGTACAGGGCGTGAGCATTAGTGTTAGTGAGCCGTCAAGCGTTTGGAAGTGTAGTTGTACGGAAAAAATGGATCTTGCGTCGAACGAAATACAAATTGAGTATATGGAAGACATCGAAAATGCTGAAAATATCGACGACGTTGAAGACAGCATCATGGACTTAATTAATAATCTGATCGTAAGGACGTATATCCGTGATAGACAAAATCCATTTAAATATTACGATGGATTGGAATTTAAAAGACGGTACCGATTCACTAACGAATCGGTATTACATGGTATTTTACTGAAAATCCTTGACGAATTGAAGAAATTCAATAATCGTGGTCTGCCAATTCCGCCACAGTTGCAATTGTTCCTGTTTTTGCGATATTATGCAAGTG
>NW_017177934.1:4358-17520 GCF_001652005.2 Ceratina calcarata
ATCAAAAACTTTTCAATATAATATGTTTAGCAAAGGTTAACAAAATTTATTTTCATCAACATATGCATAAAATTGCACGTTCTGCAAAAAAATGAAATTTTTTAGGGTCGTGATAAATCAGTCTTAATAAATCTTTAAGGTGTCGTAACAAATTAGTTTTGCTCTTCGATATACTCGAAAGTTTTGCTGAATCGATACGCTTTCGTCGGTATTCGCGAGTCTCTTGCGAGGTCTTTATTATCTCGTCATGTATAATTTTGCTACACCAATGCAAGCGGCTAGCGTAGCGCGAGGCGACTGCTGCCCATCTATGTATTAGCTACTTAAATCTAGAGAAAACGGGCCGTTAGCTGAACTCTGCAGCAGAACTCTGGTCCCTATCCCTCGTATGCTGCCATTATACTCAGTTCAATTCACCTTCGCATCGTTAAACTGATAATTGCTATACTTCAGAAAACAAAGGATAGCTACCGCCAAAAAAGAAATTTGATCCACCAAAGAATCGATGCTGGCGAATAGTACGACTCTGCTGACCTAAAGTCGAAGTGACACTGATCAATCGAAACTAAATTACGATTTACAAAATTATCTTTTCTCGATTCGAAACGTCATCATTCATGAGATATGTTAAAACAACGACATCCGATATTTATGTATACAGTCATTACAGTAGTACAGTACATAGTCAGTACAGAGTAGCAGTAGCGTTTACAGAGCCTATGTAGAACTGCCAATTAACGTGACAAACACAAGCCTAGGTATGGAAACCCTTTTGGTTTGGTATAAACCGTAAACGTATAATTTAAATTATTGAATACGAGTAATGGAAAGATTAACCCTAGCCAACTTCTAACTTCCTCGTGCTTCATTTGTTCATCCGTTCGCTTCACGCCCGTTGTTTTTTTTTAACATGAAACTACATTGTAAGTTCGCTTGATTGTGATGAGAATAGTGCATGCGTTTACACTTATAGCTATGCAAACGCCTTTTCGTACGTGCAAATGAATCTGAAAAATTAATGAGAGTCATTTCTTCCTGTCAATGAGCGTCTTCATGTATTCGAATGGTGTCTTCAACCTAGCGAAAATTAGACAGTTGGTTCATTGAATTTAACACGCGGTATTCCTCTTAATGTCTCTGGATAGTAAAACGATTAATATAGTGACAGACACCACGACGTAAAGGAGGGAGCTACAAAGAAAAATTATTGTTAGGCCAACAGTTATATCTAACTAATTCTTTATAAATACTCTGCTTAATATCAGATAACTTTCTAAACTTATAATTTTTAAAATAAATATAATTTTATATAGTAATTCCTTCAATGTATTGTACATATCTAAAATGAATATATATAGTCTCTTGTATTTTATGAGTGAATGTATAATAAATAGAGAATCCTTTTGCGTTTCTTGATTTTACCTACTCTGCTCGAAACTCTACTACAAACTTTCCCCTTTCTATTACAGAGGGCAGTTCAGATCCGATCGATATTATTATTCGCGTGGTGCACAAGAACTCGTTGGATATGAAACCCGTGAGATAAGACATCGAGTGTGAGTAAAATAGGGAAATTCAGCACCTACTTTATATTATGTAACAAAGATAACGCAGCCAGTAATCTTTCTCACGGATGAAACGTCTGTAAATAAGATATACGGGCTTCATGTCTCAATATATGGACTGTTGTGGACATTCGAATTCAGTTGCATTATTGACACGAAAAATAAGACTGATTTAAATATCCTCTATTTATGAACAGTCGTCCATTGAATTTGAATTTTACTGTCATAGGAGAACAAGAGGGATATGGTTGTGTTTTTTGTTTTTGTAGAAACGTTTCCTATTCGTTTCCTATTATTTTACTTTTACTCGAATGAAATTGAATCAATAGATTTCTCAATTCGTCGTAGTATTCATTAGTACATACCACTACTTATATTATTCAAAGATCAAAAATACAATTTAAGATACAGAGATTCTAAATTTGATTTTAGTTACTAGAACTACAAACAAGACCAAAGCAGTGGACAGTACCCACTGCTCCTTTGCATTTCAATTTATTACATATCATTCTATTACATGAAGTAAGTATTGAGAAAGTTAAGATTTATATTTTGTATAAGTGCATGTAAAACTCCAACTTTGTTAATTCTAATTTGAACTCCAAATATTAGAAAATTGGAATGAAAAAAAAGCAAAGTGCAAAATGTTAGATATTGCCTAGGTAGCCAGTGTTCGAATCGAGGAGGGCTCTGCACAAAATGTCCCTACATGGGAATGTACAGACCACCCCAATTCTTCGTATTACGTTTTCAGTTTACAGCGCATAAGGAAGGATAGATTTGCCGTCTCCAACGACTTACAAAAGACAGGCCGATCAAGATATAGGACTTGCTTAAGCTAGCTAATTGCTTCACCAGAATAACAGTTCCTCCCACTGGTATCTAGGCAAAGTTTAACGTATAACTACTATTCGCGGCGCGAGTATACTAAACAAAATCGAACAAAATTAATTGATTGAAATGGATTCGAGAGAAAAATGTAGTTAAATTTGCTTTGTTTTAAAGTATAATTTAAATTGGGAGACACACGGTATACCCAGTATTTGAAGCGAAATGAATCTACGTTTACTTAAATATCAGTAAACAGTGAAATGAATATTTTCGCCTTCTATCAGAAAGAGAAAAGCGCAAGCTCATATATTTTATAGATACTTATTAAGTATGCGCCAATTTGTTCTTTTCTTCTTCCATTCCTTGAAACAGTGGATCGATATCCTCTTAATGATGCTTCTCTATTCTTCATCTTTTACTTTTTTAAACTGTGTCCAGGCCTTCCTTTCTACTTCTATTTAAACCATGATTCCAGGCAAGAGTAAAATGAATGAACAGATGTAAAATAGAATAGAAAACCAACCATCAAACTAAAAGACATGAGTACTTATGAAGCCCAGAATAAGAATCAAATCATAGAGCACACATAAATGCAAACCGAAGAAAATTTCAAATCAAACCGACAAACTGATGGGTTTTTAAATATTAAATACAATACTTTAATAGAAAGATTTAATACATGTGGAAATGCACTACGCACTTCATTGACGCATCAAAAAGATAACGCCGTAAACCAAAAACAAGAATCAAGCAGATGGTCCGCAAGTTCCAAGGGCGCACTAATACGAAAAACTACAACATAAACAAACCATCACACCCAATGAAGCGGAACGAGCCCTGAAAGTAAGAAGACTTGAGAAGCATTGGAGTCCCGAACAACTTCGAACGTTTTTTGTTCGGAGTTGCGTATGGAAATCAAGGGTAATTTGATTCCCACGATTTTGAAAGTGTTTACGTTTGATGACGGAGTTCACTTGTACGATCTTCGATCTGCCCGTAATCTGGCAATAGCAAGCTCATGTCAAATGACTCGAATCGGTCGGCAAATGTCGTCGAGTTGCACAGGAGATCATGCCTCAAATCGGTCGGCAAGTGTCGTCGAGTCGCGCGGAAGATCATGCGAATCGATCGGCAAATGTCGTCGAATTGCACGGAAGATCATGCCTCGAATCGGTCGGCAAATGTCGTTGAATCGAACAGAAGATCCTTTTTCAATGACGGTCGTAAATTCTGTTTTTTTCCGTTAAATGGACGGAACAAGTGGTTTATACATACATTCATTGGCTCCCCAACAGAATTGATCGAACGATCTACGCGGAAGATCGGTCGATAATTCTAAGAGGAACTCGCATATTTGCTTCTCGATAATCACGCAGGATCGGATTAAACAGTGGGTGATCATTGATTTACAGTAGCGACTTCCAGGGTTAATCATTTGGTTAAGAATCATATACATAAAATAAAGAAGACGTGCATTTTGCAAAACAGCGACTTTAAAGCAATGAATTCAGCAATTCAAGATTAGCCTATTTTGGTTAGCTTATTCCTCACGTGTATTATTATGAAACGTTAATGTTAGAATGTTACAGTTTAGATGTTTGACCATGATATTCTAATGAAACGTGCATTGCAATGAGCACCGTAACAAAGGAAACTGATAACGCTAGCTGTGGTTTCGTATTGTAAACCTCTAGGAGCGCAGGAAGCACATGTGCAGAAACATGATGTATCAACAGAATATTCTATTTCTTCCTTGTACATAGTACACATGCATGTACGTACAGTTTCTGGTGCAATACAAGATATGATCTACATGCGTAACAGTTGATTCTGTAATTTGCTCGTTCATACTTTTAATCTTCTTTCCAGCGTATTACGTCAGAACAGATTATATTTGTAATATTCAATTTAAAAAATGGAACACAGATAGGAATTTCTCCTAATTGAAAAGCTCAGGACAACAGTCAGCTCGATTTCGGCGTGACCGTAGGAGAACGTTAATTCGATGCAACAGACGGTCATATCGAAAGCCTTTTCTGATTTTTTGATGTTGAACGAGATTAAATTCTCCCATTTTACTGTCGAATCGTTCGGAGCAACAAACGATCAACTGAGCTGTTGTCATATTGATGTATACTTGAACTGTTGACTTATTGACTAAAAACATTAGAAAACCATAAACGATATATTTTATTTCACAAAATATTATATTTTGTTTAACATAATTTTGTGACTAGAAGACATTTCTTGGTTTACAAAATATCGTATTTATTACTATCATCTTCTCAGCAACGATTAAGATGGCGATATAAATTTATTTCTAACTGTACTTGGTGCGAATATTGAATAACGCACGTATTCCGCGCAACAAACGGTCACCTTAAAGGTGACGGTCGCTCTGACTGTTTGTTAGTCCGAACAATTCGAAAATCCAATCCAGGGCAATCACATCGAAATCGGACTGATCGTTTTTTGCTTTGACTCTTTAATCATTACAAATAACAATTTCAAACGTTTATACAGCTTTAAATATGCATATTTTATTATACATGTAGTATAGATCGTCTCGGACGTTTCGGTAGATGGGGATAGGAACATTTGGGAGAAGTTAATACAATTGTTGTATAAATGAATAAAATCTGCAATCATTAACGAGTAGAACACATTTTATCTAATAACTGCTTTTGTAAATATTACTTTAAGGATTCATCAAGTCTACTACGCTTTTAATTGTATTACACCGGTTCACAGGTGAAAAGTTCCAGCGGCAAAAGTTTGAGCAGATTGTTGCATAAATAATGTTCGAAACGAAGACTATTAAAAGTTGAACGCGAGCAACAGTACTAATCGTTGAATAGTACAGTACTTCCTCAGGCGAGAGGAAAGGACGGCAATCATAAAAGAAAGTGGGACGAAAAAAAATCTGAAGTCGACAACAAAGAGTGAGAAGGAAACATGCTACGTACGAAGCAGTGAGTTTCAAGCATTTTTATTGTTCTTCAGATACACTCGCATTTCTAATTATACCATTTATCGTTATCCATTTTTATTAAGAATCTGATTGTTTAAGGATATCATATTTGCACAAAGGAACAATAACTTTTAATTTTTGCCGACATAGAAAATTAAAATATCTGAATTGATTGCAATAAAGAAAACATACAAGATGTGAAAATTAAGTAATGAGACTGATTTTTTCAATTGTTTTATTCAAATAGAATTACAATTTAATGTTGTGTCCCTCAAAATAAGCTCTTTAGGAAGCCACACAGTGCTGGATTTGAAATATTGGAATAGCCTTTAGCTGATCGGTTACAGCCGTTTTGTTGAAATTGCTATCACTCATTTTTGGAATACATTAGAAAAACCTGTTTCACGAAACACATCTCCACGGACAAATGACTGTAGCAAGTTCAAATTCGTACTGATACGTTCACCTGCCGCCTTTTAAGCCCTGCATGCCAAGTGTTGGCAGATCATCCATGGCGACTTCAAACGAATGTTTGGCGAGTAAAAACATCCCTGTGGCTCCTCACCCTCCTTATTTGCCTGACTTCAATCCTTGTGACTTTTTCTCTTCCCTCTTCACATCAATGGACGTCATTCTGGGACACACGAAAACATTGAGACGACTGTAACCGACCAGCTGAACTTCCAGCACTGCTATGAGGATTAGAAGAACCGTTTCCAGCACTGTGTTGCTTCCCAACAAAGTTATCTTGAGGGACACCACATTAAATTATAATTCAATTCGAATAAAAAACACGAAAAAATAAACTCATTATTTAATTTACACACCTTGTATATTTGTATATTTATCTTCTATTATCAACTTATTCTTTTTACAAGTCATACATACGTTTATCTTAAAGGAAAATGTAGTATGCTCTTTTGAACTCATGAGCTAGAAAACTGTAATAGGGAAGAAGAAACTGTGACAAAAGGCGGTAGATGGCACGTAGACGCGAGAATACATTATTAACACTATGCATCATGTACTCAGCGCAGGCGAACGGGGTGGGAAAATTTTTTATTGCTACTAGGATAAATCAACACCGAATAACGGAACTTGACGGATTTCCGTTTTTCGCTTTATTGTGATTAAATATAGCTATTTTCGAATAACTAAATATCTGCGTATCAGTGAATTCAATTTAATATGGAAGGATAACAGAATTTGTGTCTATCTTTTATATAGGGAGAATCCATGGTAATAATCGTACAATATAGTTCATTACTCTTATTTCATTTACGTACATTTGTACTTCCATTTCAAGAAACTGGTCTAACCTAATGTGTCTATCTTTTATATAGGGTGAATCCATGGTAATAATCGTGCGATATAGTTCATTACTCTTATTTCATTCACGGACATTTATACTTCCACTTCAAGAAACTCGTTTAACTTAATTAGATTTCAGTACTTGAAGAATTGATTCATGTTTCAATTTGATTCAGATTCATTTTGAATTATTGTAGATTTCAATTTTACATCATTTCAAAGAGCTGTTGAACTTTTTCGATGGCCTGTGAAGTTTATAATATAGTAGAAATCAAACCGTGACCCAATATTCTAGAATTGGTAACGAGAGACAATAATTATGAGATAGGAATTATGAAAAAATTTAGAGGTTCCGTAAATAAGTTCCAAAGATTTGTGAGAAAAAGTAATAAAATTAAAATGATTATTAAAACTGTTTAAAAATGGAATAAGTTAATTTCCAAATTTTAATAAGTTAATTTCCAGATTTAATTTTAATATCGTCCGAAATAATAATAATCTCGGAACTGTATTGAGGTTTCGAGAAAGTCACCGCGATAATATAAAAACATCGATACACGAGCCGAGTTTCTTGCCGGCTCGGTCGTTTTAACGGTCGCGATTCCGCGATCGGAAAAAAGTTCGAATCGGGCAGAGCGCGACGGAGTATGAAGACACCTCGATTCCGCGATACCTCGCGATTCCCACCTCGCGACGACCGAGGTAACGGCCGATTGGCACGTTTATGATCTCGATCTTTGCCCGAAATGTTTGGCAAAAGGCTCTCGTCTATGGCAGTTTTCAATCTCGATCAATGTCCGAAACGATGGCACAGTCGATCTCGATCTGGTCCAAACGAAACTGAACAGATTAGCCGAAACGATGCTAATACTGCCCGGCGACAAACGCGTCGGAGTCAGGAAACATGCTGATTGGTTTCACGTATGAGTTCTTTTTCCAATCAGCGTGTCCTCCCTTAAGACCCGGTCAAGGCCCCACCTATCTCTAACATGATTTAGGCCTGAGAGGGTGGGACTAAGTGAGTGAAAACGAGAGCGTCTCGAACGTTCGACAATGTAAAGATTTCTCGTCTCGGTTTACCCTTATCGATCGGTGTCCCACTGTGATACCGGATGTGTACACCATAAGATATAGCCTGACATGCCCAAGTGAGAACATACGGAGTGATGAGTCCCAGAACTCAGACGCCCGAAACTAAACGCCTTTGTTAAGACTCGACGACGTGGAGCACGATTTTTCTGGGAAAGCCACTTGAAAAAATGTAAAATACTCAGGCTCTCTCCCTCGAGCTCAAGGTTCCTTCGCGTCGTCGGAACAGAGTTCGTCATGAGTAATTTCGTTTAAAGGATTCCGCGGATTGAAATATTCCGCGTAACGACTGTTTCCGTGACAGAGGATTTCTTATAAATCTTTCCTGTTTCGGCTTTTATACATCATGGAGTTCCGCGTATCGGTTCTTCCTGTGTCAAGAAGAACGGCACGATTAGTACAGTACATATCGAGGATTCCCGCGTTGAGGGTATCGTGTTGAGGATTAAAAGAGATCGGCGTTCGTTTCCCGTGCCGGAGTTTATAGTGCCGAAGATTGAACTCGACCGACGAGTCGAGTTCCACTTGTCGAGTATTCCACCGTGCGGAACCCAAGTGCTGGTGAATACATCACCATTACGAGTGTGACCTGCCCGGTGGACTACGTGTCGGACGTTCAACCGTGCGGACCCCAATCACTGGAGAACTCAGTGAAGGATACACTGCGGCGGTTCCAGCGTTGATGAATACAGCATCTTGTGAGTGCGACCTGCACGGCGAAGGACACACCGATTGGATTCGTGTGTCCGCGAACGTTCGACTGATGGCTGTCTCCTGTGGTCCAGTAAGAAGACGTACGTGAAGGAGCAGCCACCGTATTCGCGTGCTTTCCGAATACGGGACGTGATTGAGTCAGGTAACCCTGCACTTTCTCCTGCAGCTCATCACTCAACGGGTCTCAGCCCGGCCGATAGAATTCGGTTCCGCATAGCGCTGAGACTTGAGGTCCTACAGAGGCCTCCACTCTTACAAAGTGCAACAAGGAGGTGAACATTGGCAGCAGAACACCGTTCGTTGAGAAATCAACGCGTACGGTTCTGGTCCCTTTTCGGAGTAATTCGAAAGACCGAAGCGGAGTGCGGATAGCCTCCGAAGAATACAGTCCACTTAGCACGCTGCTGAGTTGATTCAGCGTGCGGCTCTTAAAATTGTCGTGAGCCCGTATTTATTTCTTTGTACTTTCACAGCGATCGTGATACCAGACGGCAGGAGCGCGGACACAGGCGTCGCCGCTAGACGCGAGAAGCGTGGAGGACTTCGAGGACGGCCCGCCGGACGCGGTTAATTCCCGGCTATCCCAGACGCAGGGAGATCCTCCAGGAAATATAAATCAAAGATTGAATAAACCAGGTTTCATTTTTGTTTAAAGTTCTGATTCCGTTATTTCAAACACCCGTTCTCCCGGCCGAACCCCGTTAGGGCCGCCTATCCCTAACAAAAGCTAAGATCAGATAAAAATAGAACTCCAAGTTTTCGAATATTGCACATAGTCTTTAAAGGATTGCCAAGTAGGTAAAAAGTATGAATGGTCTTATTAATTGAATGACTATCTAAAATAAATATTTTAACATTTACCGATCTTGAGGCATAGCTTATAACGCCTGATAATTAATCCTAGAGTCTGTTCAAGTCGTGTTGAATACGATAATAGTCGGCTGGAGAAATAATCGAGAGAAATATTTAGATCATCTGCAAATAGCAATAATTCACAGAAAAGGAAAATCGCGGAAATGCCATTAATGAAGAACAGAATGGGTCCAACATGAGAGCCCTGGGGATTCCAGATTTGAGATAAATGGGTTTTGAATAAACATCATTATATTTTATTATTTACAGTCTGTCAATAAGAAAACAAATTAGCCACGCTAACAGTAAGACTTCCATGAATATCATACGGACGCAACTCGGAAAGCAATACCGAATGACTAACGGTTTCTTCAAAGCCTAGCGAAAATCAGTACAAATAACGTTCACTTGCATGACTTTTTATAAGTATTGCCCTACATTAAATAAAATATGATCGATTATTCTCTTATTTCGTTAAAAGAAGCTATATTCATATACACCTCATTGAATAAATGCATTCTTATAATAATGCTTTCTTTCAAGACTTCTTATTAGGATTAATGAATATTATGTTACTTTAGATAACAATGCATATTGATCCTGTCCGTACATACAATAAGATGACGATGGTCGATGGTTTTTAAGCAGTAAATATTCTGATAACCGTAGACATAAATTCGGTGTTCGCGGAATCGATTGCCGGCACACAATACATTTTCCCCAGTTCACCGTAACGTGTTAGTGGCTGCTGACCCCCATTCGTACGTCTACCGAATTTCATTTCCAATTCCAATTTGGACCGCAATCTCCAAATTGATCGAGCTAAGGCAACACGAGAAATCAGTGAGCTCTCACGATGTTGCATTGAAGTCTTTCAATCCTTTGATTATCATTTCTAACCCGGTACAGTTTTTCTGATGCGGCAATTTAATTATTAACAGCTACTTTGAAATTGTTATATAATTAAGAATGTTGGTCGAAAGCCTGAGTATCTCTTATTGTCACAGAAATGAATTTAGAGTTTCAGTTTCAATTTAACAACGAAAACCAATTAGGGTCAAATTTAAATACTCTTTTAAAAGTAATTCATTATTCATTTTGAGTTACAAGCTTTTTCGTAAAAAAAAATCCCCGGAGAAGGATTATTTAAATTATTCTCTTTTAATGATTTCCACGTATAAAAATTTTGATGTTTGTCTTTAATTTTGGCTACTTCATGTATGAAATCCGATGTATTTTTCAATTCTTCCTTATTGCAGATCTAATAATAAAGACCAGATGGCACGATAAGGAGTCATTTCGAAAATGTCAAAATTGTTCGAAGTATTCATACAACTAAATAAAATGCAAAAAGAAGTGTCAGTAAAACGACGTTACTTATGGGTATGCCTACTAACTTAAAAGAAGGGAAACTGGACATCCGCGAGATCTTCATGAGCTTCCATAAGACGAAAGTTGGACGCCGATTGACAGGAACTGTCTGGTATATCGCATTCCGTTTGGCGACAAGATGGAACTGATAAGGACACAATGATCTTTTCCAACAGCTTTCCTCCCAGCCAAATGTAAATTTGGATAAGTTACTTTAGAAGTTGGTGTACCTGATGTGCGTGAAGTGCGCCAGTTTACACGACCACAGTGCTGCAACGTGAAACAAAACGGTTTAGTCCTGATATCTATCTACCTGAGTCTACGTTATCCACTTCGGAAGCTGACTAATTTGTGGACTGTGTCCACCCGGTCACGCTATAAGTGACCTTCTTAAACACCATGATAATTCTACTTGATTTAAATATTAACGAATATGTACTATTATATTTCTTGGATTATTTTATGTTTACTAACTGACTTAACTATAACAAATCATCACACAATTGTTTCTTACAAATTAAAAGAAGTAATGAAATAATAAAAGAAGTTATGAAAGATTCAAAGTAAAAAATCTTCTAACATAGGTTTTATATCAGATATTAGAAAAAATCTGTAGACATAGTATATCTTAATATACTTGATACTCAGAATAGAAAGTACATACGAACACTATTCTCAGCTATTTCGACCTATTACTTAAGGTTTCCTTATCTAATGTCGGTTTCATTACAAATAATGGCAATTCACATTTTTCCGAAACTAAATCTCTATTATTGTACTCACAATTATTGCTAATGTATTAACTACATGTTTTATAAATTTTTTATGGTACCACGTGCGCGTATTTAATGTGTACTGTTTCTGTGGTCTACAATAAAACACCAAAGATTTAGTGTGTTCTGAATAAATTAGCGTCTCCAGAAAAAAGTATGTATACAGTATGTATTGCTTTTTACGTTAATACCTCAAAACTCTAAAACATCAGAGATTTAGTGCATTCTACATGAATCAATGATTTTAAATATCAAAATATACTTGAATGTGAAGCATTTTGTCACACAGTTGTTTCAAATCCTAGATTCAGCGACTTCAACAACCTTAATACAGAATAAGTACGAATCTCGTATGCAAGCGCGATAGATGAAGCTGATAATGAGGAAAACTTGTCCTAGGTTTAATATTTATAACGTCGTGATGCCGACTGTCTTCTCAAGTCCCAAGAACTATCCAGACGTGCGTGTACAGAAAATGGTACACTGTGTGATACACGTATATTTCGGTTAGCTTTTTCACCGAGACGATCGTCCGGGGACACATGTTGTCAAATATTCCGGAAACGATCCCCGAGGCCTGTTCCTCTTCAGGCTTGACTTTGGATTCGTCTCTCGACCGCTCGTTTCCTTCGTCCCCTGAAGAACTTTTCTGACGGACATCAGGCAGCCTTCTCCAGACACGTCTCGTTCTTATATGATTGACTCCGAGTTTCAATTTATTCCCAAGTTATTGTCCATACCATTCGAAATCGTTCAAATATATAAACTAATAAGTACTTCGGAGGAATAGAATTAGTATAAAAGATTATTATACAGAGTATTCGGCTATTGTTGGAAAAAGTTTTAAGGTGTGACTCTAGAAGCCAAAATAAGGTACAAATCAAGAATAAAAAATTGTGCCGGAGACTCCATTTGTTTATTATTGACAATTAAAAATTACACTTGATGGTAGATTTGTCTACAACCCGTGGTACTTATTGTTAGAGGCAACGTGCGTTTAAAATCCTGCTAACGTAGTTCTTAGTAGTTACTATTGCTGGTCAGAAGATCGTCACATGGGCTATAAACGTACCCATCGTAAAGGTAGAAAAAAAGTAATCATTATGAGGAATATTGTCACTTACACTTTTACTTAAAAACTATGCCAACAGGGGTAATTTGGAATCACTTATAACTAAAAAATGAAGCTTCGGGAGCAGCTTTTTATTTTTGACTTTTGTACTATTTTGGCATGTAGAACCACCGTTTAACGTTTTTTCCACCAGTAAGCGAACATTCTGGACATCTATGGCTTAAAATAGATCCAACGTCATATTTTTATAAAAGCGTGATAAATCTAGTACTAAAGGGCCTAGCTAGATAAGGGGGTTAAATGTGCCCTTGAGCCGAATGAAACGCCGTTTTCACCATTCGATAGCATATCAAAAAAGAAACATTCACTCCAATTTTTAGCCCTATATCTCAACCAGGGGGGTAGTAATCGGGGAAATTCGAAAAATCAGTTTTTTGAGGTATTTCCTTACTTAACGCCTTGCGAAAAATCTGAGAAAATTCTGACATGTTCGTAATGTAGCTGGAGATGTCTGAGAATTTGTTCAGATTTTTCCGTTGCAACATGTAGCCGTGAAAAATAAAAAAGTGTTAAAAATAATTTTTTCACATAGAAATCTTGAGACGATTAGATT
>NW_017177934.1:19072-29472 GCF_001652005.2 Ceratina calcarata
AAAAATCAGTTTTTTGAGGTATTTCCTTACTTAACGCCTTGCGAAAAATCTGAGAAAATTCTGACATGTTCGTAATGTAGCTGGAGATGTCTGAGAATTTTTTCAGATTTTTCCCTTGCAAAATGTAGCCGTGAAAAATAAAAAAGTGTTAAAAATAATTTTTTCACATAGAAATCTTGAGACGACTAGATTTATATTTTTATGGTAGATGCGTATTGTTGCAAGGATTGTTCATGAATTTTTTCAGATTTTTAGGATTGGTGCGTCAATGTGAAAAAAATCAAAAACTATATATGTCTAATGTTCAAGTACGGAGACGGAAGACGCGTTTCCAACGACAGCGGCAGCGTAGTGGCGAAGACTGAAGACCAGTAATCGCTGCATAGTAGGTTCGCGTCTTGTCACTGACCATAATTTTTTTTATAACATATGTATTTTTTTTCTCACATTTACTGTTTATCGAGCAGAGTTCATTATTTAAACAGTATTTTTCAATTGTTTAAAAATATTTGAACAGCATGTGCTACATGTTTTATGTTTGTAGTGTAGCTGGACACGTCTGAGAATTTTCTCAGATTCTTTCGTTGGAATATGTAGCCATGAAAAACAAAAAAGTACTAAAAATAATATTTTCACTTAGAAATCTAGATTTATATTTTTATGGTAGATAGTTGGATTTGCAAAGATATTAAGTAAACTCTTGATGGTTTCACATTACCTGCTCATTGTTAAAATATTTTTAAACAATTGAAAAATACTGTTTAAATAATGAACTCTGCTCGATAAACAGTAAATGTGAGAAAAAAAATACATATGTTATAAAAAAAATTATGGTCAGTGACAAGACGCGAACCTACTATGCAGCGATTACTGGTCTTCAGTCTTCGCCACTACGCTGCCGCTGTCGTTGGAAACGCGTCTTCCGTCTCCGTACTTGAACATTAGACATATATAGTTTTTGATTTTTTTCACATTGACGCACCAATCCTAAAAATCTGAAAAAATTCATGAACAATCCTTGCAACAATACGCATCTACCATAAAAATATAAATCTAGTCGTCTCAAGATTTCTATGTGAAAAAATTATTTTTAACACTTTTTTATTTTTCACGGCTACATTTTGCAAGGGAAAAATCTGAAAAAATTCTCAGACATCTCCAGCTACATTACGAATATGTCAGAATTTTCTCAGATTTTTCGCAAGGCGTTAAGTAAGGAAATACCTCAAAAAACTGATTTTTCGAATTTTCACGATTACTACCGCCCTGGTTGAGATATAGGGCTAAAAATTGGAGTGAATGTTTCTTTTTTGATATGATATCGAATGGCGCAACCGGCGCTTCATTTGGCTCAAGGGCACATTTGACCCCATTATCCAGCTAGGTCCTTTATAAGTAACTCTATATTTTACATATGAGGAGGCAAAATTCATTGTGGCGTAAGTCATTTTTCAAATTGGCACAGCTGTTTTGTTAACATGTCTATATTGTGCTGCTGTCGGTTTGCAAGCGGAATGAAGTAGGACTTCATAGTTTCTTTGAACGTCTTACTATTTGTAGTTCAAAAAAGCAATGCAAGTCATAACTTATCCAAAAAGTGACTTCCACCAGCTTTTAGCCCCTCATATAGAATGGGAAAAACCTGTGTCCACCTTGAATATTGTCGTTATTTATAATAATATGAAAAGATGTTATAGTGTTTGAATACATGTAATTATAGAGGAGGACATGTAATAGAAACATTTTTTGCGCGGGTGCAGGCATAGTGGAGATTTTAAGGTCATTTCTATTTTTTTTAATGGAATTGTATAGTTCTTTTGCACCGAGCGATGAAGCTTCATATTCCCTACAAAAAAGGATTAATCTATCAAAATCGAAAAACCATTAATTAAGGAGATATTTGTATTTTAGTGTTGTTACGAAATCACAATTCTCTTAATAACGTTGCAATGATTTTATTCACAGAAAGGGCTTAGTGTGGCGACCATTAATATCAGGACATTTTCTGAATTGAAAAAGTAATGATTTTACATTGTATAATAAATCTAGTGGTATGTTATTACATTCAGTGATGCGATCTTCCAGATCAAGCAATTGTAATCGCAGCTTCAGCGTATAATTTATTTTTTAAATAGCTCTATAAGAAACAGTCTAGGGGTGATCTTGCTGGGAAATTAATGAAATTCCTCGTCCTATCCAATGATTCGGAAATATTTGATTTCATACATTTCTTCCCATTCATCCATCCTGTTGGAGCCAGATTGTTTGTCGAATATGCAATGGCAAATCATATAAAAATGACCATAAAGTATTTGTCAAAAAATCTGCATATTTCTGTCCAGTCACTGACTTCGATAAAGTATGATCCAATAATACGTTTCCTGAGATATCTTCTTAACTAATGTCTTTTCGATATTAGTCGGTTAATACTTTTTTTATAGAAATATAAACCTTCATCGGTCGGTGCACGAAAAATTATACAATCCCATTTACGAAGATGTTGATGACCTTCATATCGCTACTATACATCCATCTACAATATAGTTCAGAAGATTAGAATATGCCTCTCTCAAAAATATTCAACATTATACATGTATGTATATAAACATTCTTTGTTTGCGTATAATAATGACGACGAAAATCGAGATGGTAATGTCTAGTAAACCATCCTGTATGTCAAATAATGCCCGAGTAAACTAATAAACGACCAGTAAACGGCCATTTTTTACTGATCAATGGCTATAAACTGGCTAGTTTTTCTAGCGAATTAACGGCTAAGTGGTAGACAATTTTTTAGCCAAAAAATGGTCAAGAAACTAGCCAGTTTCTAGCCAGTAAAAACTAGCCAGTTTCTGACCAGTAAAATCTAGCCAGTTTCTGGCCAGTAAAATATAGCCAGCTACTGGCTAGTGAAATTTGTCCATTTACTAGCCAATAAAATCTGGCCAGGTTTGTTTAATTTGTAATAAAATCGGAAGAATTATACAATTAATTGGACTAATCGTATTTAATTAATAATTAATAGAATTGAAATGAAGCTATAAAGCTGAAAAAATTTTTGTTACTGAGGGGATTTGAACTGTTGGACCTTCAATCCAATAACATATCAAGTATCGTAATCAATTACTGAATTTAGTTATTTAAATCAATTCTTCCATATTGAACAATGCGTGAGTATCATAGATACTGATGCAGCGGACACTGTTGTTCCTTCCTATTGAATCCAACTTTTCCTGTAGCTCCGGAATTCCTAAAATCGCAGCTTCAGCGTATAATTTATTTTTTAAATAGCTCTATAAGAAACAGTCTAGGGGTGATCTTGCTGGGAAATTAATGAAATTCCTCGTCCTATCCAATGATTCGGAAATATTTGATTTCATACATTTCTTCCCATTCATCCATCCTGTTGGAGCCAGATTGTTTGTCGAATATGCAATGGCAAATCATATAAAAATGACCATAAAGTATTTGTCAAAAAATCTGCATATTTCTGTCCAGTCACTGACTTCGATAAAGTATGATCCAATAATACGTTTCCTGAGATATCTTCTTAACTAATGTCTTTTCGATATTAGTCGGTTAATACTTTTTTTATAGAAATATAAACCTTCATCGGTCGGTGCACGAAAAATTATACAATCCCATTTACGAAGATGTTGATGACCTTCATATCGCTACTATACATCCATCTACAATATAGTTCAGAAGATTAGAATATGCCTCTCTCAAAAATATTCAACATTATACATGTATGTATATAAACATTCTTTGTTTGCGTATAATAATGACGACGAAAATCGAGATGGTAATGTCTAGTAAACCATCCTGTATGTCAAATAATGCCCGAGTAAACTAATAAACGACCAGTAAACGGCCATTTTTTACTGATCAATGGCTATAAACTGGCTAGTTTTTCTAGCGAATTAACGGCTAAGTGGTAGACAATTTTTTAGCCAAAAAATGGTCAAGAAACTAGCCAGTTTCTAGCCAGTAAAAACTAGCCAGTTTCTGACCAGTAAAATCTAGCCAGTTTCTGGCCAGTAAAATATAGCCAGCTACTGGCTAGTGAAATTTGTCCATTTACTAGCCAATAAAATCTGGCCAGGTTTGTTTAATTTGTAATAAAATCGGAAGAATTATACAATTAATTGGACTAATCGTATTTAATTAATAATTAATAGAATTGAAATGAAGCTATAAAGCTGAAAAAATTTTTGTTACTGAGGGGATTTGAACTGTTGGACCTTCAATCCAATAACATATCAAGTATCGTAATCAATTACTGAATTTAGTTATTTAAATCAATTCTTCCATATTGAACAATGCGTGAGTATCATAGATACTGATGCAGCGGACACTGTTGTTCCTTCCTATTGAATCCAACTTTTCCTGTAGCTCCGGAATTCCTATGGTGATGACCTGTAAAGTACTGTAATTTGTGCTCATGACTACTTACTTGCCTGAAACATTGAGAAGTAAAACTGTCATATAAGGACCCTAATGATAATATCCTTTAAATCTGTAGAGTAAAACCAATTTCATAATTGTTATTTAATTTAAATATGTTTTTGTAATTCGTATCATTTATTTAGCACAAACTTAATACAAGTGATTTCAATAGAATTAAATACGTAAAAAATTTTAATTTGCTCCTTGACTACTTTCACACTTTTTTTATTTGCATTGTAAAAGAAAAAGCTAAGATTATTCGAACAATCACGCGTCGCAAAATCGACGCGTTCTGGAAAACGACTGAACCTTTAGGCCTTGGGGAAAGGGTCTGATTTATGGCACCCTCGTGTTGCACGTTGACACATCGCAACCGGCTTTTTTTCCTTCTAAGCTTTTTCGTTTTCTGACAATGTAATACATACATAACAATTGTCAGTGGTAAGAGGTTGTTATTAACATGCATAGGTGTGTGAGATATCATTTTTGATATGTACGTTCTTCTTAATATCACAACTCTTATTGTTGAAGATATTATTATGAAGGATAGAATGCACTGCTATTTTATTGCACACGCAAAAATTCCTGTAGCGGTATGTATTTGCAGGTAAACCATAGTTCTTTCAGAAGATTTGTTGAAAGCATAGACATAGAAGAATATCTATGGTTGAAAATGATATTCCTTTCTTTATAAAATGTGGTAATATGAAGTTGCATATGATATGCACTGGACACATATCTATGACTGGATATGAACAGCTTTGCGCCTTTGGGATATTCAATCGATTTACGCCGGATGCGTTTATCTGCTGCGTAACTGCGAACCATCAGCTATCGCCGCTGAGTGTTTAGGTTTAGGTTTTCATTCCTCGAGCGTATTCTCAGGTCAAAACAATTTTTAGCAGCATTGGGCTATAAAACCCTTGAAAAATACGCAGACGCTTTATTATATTATTATACGCAGATTAGGTTTAGCGGACAAAGTAATTTATTTAAGCACAAGCGATATCAAGCTAGGGACAGTCTAGGTTTTATATACTACTTACTATTGTGCAAAAGACGAGTATCTAATGGTGCAGCATATGTAAACGGCTCGCATGCCTACTTTTATATAGAGTTTATGACAATACTGAGAGTGAAAAATTCGGAACATACAATTTAATTTCTGTGGTAATACAAGTGTGGTAAACTTTTACAATGTATTCGACTGGGCGCTACAAAGTACGGATGTATATAATATTACATCGTTCTTCCTTTCTATATTTTTAAAATAAAACCACTTACGACACAAGGTAATGTATATTGCCGGCAATATTCGAAACATCCAACATGTAAACATACTTTTTCCGATGATAGACCTTAGATTACTCCTCGTTCTTATCTAAACAGTCTCAAATGAAAGTGACCGTACACGGCAAACAAGCAAAGAAGGGACTGTCACGCCTCTTTGAACATGTGTTTGATAAAATAGAGAACTACATTTCTAATTCAGCATCTTTTATGCTCTTCACCGAAGTCGTCACGCATTATTTGTTCAACCAGTTTATCATACACTGGCATACATAGTAACGCGTATACAACTCGATCCAACAGATACAAAGCCAATTTCCAACGAAAGTAGAAGAGTAAATACGAAATATAAACCTTTTTATCTTATCTTAGAGTTCTTCGCTCGAGAACACTCCTTATGTCACGCAGAATGACTCACCTCTGGTGTTCGGTCTAACATGTATAAACAATTAGTTCCACTTTCCCAAATAAACTGCGTTTATCCATTCCCATTCGCATGCACAAATCTATTTTTTAGAGCCGAGATCTTTCGTTATATATATCATTAATAGGGCAGTGGGGGAGGTAATATGGAATGCATCGCAATGGAGCGAAAAGAACATTAAATAAAACTGTAAAAAAATAATAAATAATAGTAGAACAAATTCGAACATGAGTAACCTTTCTTATCCTTCAATTTTCAAAATAGAGATAAAATATAATACTGTAATAAAAATAAAAATAATAATAATAATAATAACAACAATGTACTGTTTTTTTGTTACGTAAATTATTTCTTATAAGGCTTTCATTTACTTTCTTTACATTACATTATTACAGTCCCGTAGCCCGCAGAGATTATGGCTAAGAGAAATTCTTCTTCTCATCTGACTATAGTAACGGGTTATGAAAATCTGACCAGTAAAAAATGGTTCACTGCATTGTTACTATACGCATTTCTCTCTACTTGCATTTTTCCTATCATAATTATAAGATATAGTCGTTGATAATAACAGAACTGCCATATTTGAATTAAATAGATGTGTAATGCTTTATTCCCTTAGACAAAAAGTATATTCGTCTCTCAAACATAAATCCTTGTTTGTATCAGATTTAATTTTCGTACAATTTTCTGACAAAAATATTATATTAGTTAGTTAGTATAACTCATAGTCGATTATTAGCCAAGAAATTATGGTGACGTATAGTGGGAAGGAAAGGGAAGGGAAACACCAGCACCATATATTCATAAAAAAATATTGTTAGATAACGATCAGTATTTGGCTATAATTTTTTAGCCTGTATGTTATACCAAGTTAGTGGTCAAAAAATTATGGTTAAACATGTACTACAACACTATCTGTTAACCAAACATTTACGGCCATACACCGACCAGTAACTGGTCAGAATTTTCTGGTCAGAATTTTGTGCCCATTTACTAGCCATTTATTGGTTAAAAAATTATGGTTAACATGTACTGCAGCGCTATTCGTTAGCCCAACATTTATGAAGATACACCGACCAGTAACTGGCCAGGATATTCTAACCAGTATCTTGTGCCCATTTACTAGCCATTTACTGGCTAAAAGATTACGGTCAATTATTTACTGCAGCGCCATCTGTTAACCAAACATTTATGACTCTGCACCGATCAGTAACTGGCCAGAAAATTCTAGCCAGTATTTTGTACCCATTTACTAGCCATTTACTGACTAGAAAAGTGTGACTAAAAATTACTGGTCGTTTAATAGTCATAAAATGGTTTTCTCCCAAAAATTTTCTACTCAGGGTAATTGTATTGTAAAAATGGAGACAGTCAAAGATTGACGAAAGAATGCATGTTTGATATATTGAAATGGAAATGTGTCAGTGGGCGTACTTAGCCGAATGGCAGCAAGTCAATTTTCGATTGTACTGTGGTCAACAAGCAGTGACGCGTCTAGTTGGGACGCAAACGAGTTTCTGTCTTTGCGGCGTGCCGCACCGTTGCGATTGACAGACGACCGCAACATCAACTCTGTGACCGCAGTGAACGTAAAGCCGATCTCCGATGACCATTCTGAACGATTCGTCGAAACGATCGAACCTCTTAACTTCCGGAACTAATCTGTTTTACCGTGCAAATAATGCCCTCTAGGTCCGTCAGCTTATGTTTCATTTTAAACTTCAATTGAGAGACGTGTTTATCTTTTCTTGCCTCCGCGTTTCGTCGAGCCCTAAGCAAAACATGTCACGGTTAAATACGAATCCACGGATGAAACGTCATCTATTAAAATTGAATCAGCTAGAGACTAAACGCGAATGTATGAAATATATCAATGAGCCCAATAATTGTTAACGAACTATTCATTAAAATGCAAAATGAGAGTTTGCGTAAATGTTGACTTTGATATAGGAAACAATTGTGCCAAGTAACTTTGGTAACGAGGTTGTTAGAGAAAACTGTCGGTCGAACCTCATATTGATTTAGGGCCAGCAAAACCTAGTTGCCCGACGTTGTGTTTTCTCCAAAAACAGTAACACAATACGTGCAATGAATGAAACAAATTGAAAAAGACATGTACCTATGGAAGCATACGTACAGCGTTGTACAGAATATTCACCTCATTACATGTTTATAATAATTTTGATCATGAGCTGATAATTCCTTCTGTATACATGAAGTTGAAAACATCCAGTTAGAAAATTCTGTAGCATCAAAGTACACAAAGTAAGTACATGTGCTAGAGGGCACGCGTAGTGTTGCGTAATATGGAGCTTCATTTACTAAAATATCGCAATTTTCCATAGCTCTAGGCGACCCTGCTAATTTTCTAAAAAGCGCCACATAAATGAAAACAGACTCTGCCCGCGAATTAATGAATAAACATCATATTCGTAGATATATTTTCATAACAGATTTTTGTCATCAACTTCATTCCTAATATTTCTCTCTCGTACAGGCGTGTGCATATGTACATAAAATAATTGACTACTCTTTCGTCTCATTGGAAAATATTTTATATGAATCTTTTATTTGATGAAGCTTATTCAGTTAACACAGTCTTGTATTTTAACATGTACAAACTCATTTTTTTAAGGCTTTTTAATCGAATCAGTAACTATTGTATTGCTTTAAATAAAAATGTGCTGATATTTAGTAATATGAGCATTACAAAATAGATGAAAAATCTTAGTTGTAATGCTTTTATTGACAAGCAATTTCATATCCAAAAGAGATTGTCTTGAACGAAATCAAAACTAGAACACGCAAAATTTAATTTTTGTCTTTCCAAAGAGGTATCCGACGATCCAAAAATCTTCTCATATAAGGACGAAAACAGTCCCGTAAACCCATATTTTTGTGGTTAATATTGACATTCTGCTTTACCGCGCCGCTATCGGAGTCTACCCCTTAAGGTAACTATCGGTATTTCTTTTATTGATATTACATCACGAACTTATGTACCTTTCCTATTTATTCTGTGTCCAATTTTATTTATTAAATACTATCCAAATCGGAACTTATTATTCGTGCGAACTTTTTACTTCCATCAACTCCTTGTCCTCAAGTTAGATTCGTTAAAACATCACTGCCACTACAATACGTATCATTTTCGTGTTAACCATTAACCCTTTCACTATGAAAGGCGTAAATATACGTCCTGAAAAGTCCATGGATATATACGAAAGGCGTAAATATACGTCCTTAGAGGTCTATCGATATACAGGGTGGGGCAAATAAAGTGTTACAGAGCAATATCTCTCAAACTAACGATCATATCTAAAAATGTTTCATACAAAAGTTTCAATGTTTGAGAGGGCTGCCATACTGACGCACCTTATTTTTTTACTGGTGGAGGCGCTGAAGCTACGCTATGGTCACCGCCAATTTTTTAAATGGATCGGTATATTTTTGCTTCCGTATCATGATAGAGAATTTAAAACGAATTCAACGACCTATAACACAAGGACATTGAAGGTCATATAAAGCGGAAAAAGGCGATAATACTTACGGTTTTTGTAATAGATTACAGAAGTCATAATTTAAAAACGCAACTAATAACTACTACAATTTCGTTTCTTAAGGACAAACTTATGATCTAAAACTCAAGGAAAGGTTCAAAGAAAAGCAATATCACAAAAAATATTTTTTTTCTTTCTCTTTATGTCAACATTATTTTTTTCCCAACTGACAAGATTCGTTATTCGTAACACTTTATTTGCCCCACCCTGTATACAAGAGACGTAAATATACGCCATCGCAGAATCCGATGTGCGCATAACGCGCCGGCCATATTGATGGATTATTCCGAAATCGCGCTGCAATGAAAGGATTAAGGCTGTAGCCAGAATTTTCGTTTAGGCCTACGTTACTTTCCCAATGTAATATTACGCAAGCAGCTACTATTAGAATTATTTTCCGAAGTTTCATGTCGCTATGAATAACAAGATGCAAAATGTTCTATGAACTTTTTACAGTAACATATATGTAATATTCTGCGATATAAGAAAAATGAAATATTATATATCATTTTACTTTTGACATTTCTAATAAGTCATGAATACATTGATCTAATGATTTCCATCATATAATGAAATCGTGCATTACACGAATTGATAATATCATTAACCCTTTCGTTTCGGCACCCGAGTAGAAAAATTTTCGCAGAAAACCATTTTTTGGCCAGTGAGCGACCAAT
>NW_017177935.1:0-740 GCF_001652005.2 Ceratina calcarata
TTCCAGTATTCCATACATTTTCACGTAAAACTTGCGGTGTTTATCTTCCGTGTACATTGAGTCTGCTGATGGTTACATAAAATCCGCGATCTAATTATTATTATCGTGCTGTACTCACAATGTGAAAACAACCTCGAGGTACTAACAAATGATGAACCTTCTGTTTTAAATTGCTTGCTCAGGGAGAGGACAAAGAGAAGGAAAGTAGCTCAAGATCCGACTTCAGAAGACAAAGTACAAGGGCTTCAGATGGCGCGGGATCCAGCTCGAGAAGGTGACTTAATTCTCTCATTTGACTCGCGATTCTATTCATTTTCATTGCACTTGCACGACGCGGTATTTATTCACCCTGTCGATATCTTCTTCTCTAACGTTCGAAGAACGGAGCATTCGAGTTTCCAAAGTGAAACGTTAAATGAGACGCCGGTTTAATTAAAATCGCAGATCCTCCATGAAAAAGTCGATTCGCAAGAAGGCGCCGTCACCGCCTTCGAACCCGGGCGTTTTAAAAGAGGTGAGCGAGGAAAAGGAAGACAATGCCCCGAAACCGGAAGAACCGCCGAAGCGGAAGTACTCTTCGGACGAGAGCTCCGAAGAAGAGGACACGCGTGAGCTTGAGGGTAACGTTTACACCAAGGCTGGCATGGAGGTAATTTTGATCCTCCTTACGAATCTGTGGCCTGATGCAAAAAGTTCTACAAAACCTTCTTTATATAATCTATAATTGTGGGACAAGTACA
>NW_017177936.1:0-741 GCF_001652005.2 Ceratina calcarata
TACTACTTACATTAATAATCTTAGTATTACCTTTCATTCCCCCTTACGAAATATATTTAAAATACACAACCAGATATAAAACAAAAACTTGTACCTGAATTTACTCCGACGCATAAAACTTCCGAGTAAAACAAAATAAAAATATCCAATAAAAAAAGGCCAGAGCGAAAACAAGAGTAATAATTACCAAGAATCCCAANGGGCTAGTTTATATTTCACTGAGTCAAGGATTTGAGGAACGCGACGCGAGAATAAAACTGGATGTCTCATTATCTGCTGTCGCGTAGGATTTAGAACCAGATGATACCCTCGCGCAGGTGTCACGGTGTTAACCTACGTGCGCGTTTTCATTGTAAGTACGTACGTACGTACGTACGTACGGTGCAAGAAATCGTGGGCACAGAGCCGGAATTCCAACGGAGAACGCCGGGAACCCGACGAAAATGTCAATGAGTCGATCGCGAGATATGAACAATTCGAAAGCAATAACCCCCGCCTGTCGCGAATCTGGATTCCATATTCCGTCGACGTTAAACAATCCGAAGTATTCAGTCACGTGAACCGAAGGTAAATGGAAGGAAAATGTACCAATTTCTACTCACTGCTGTATTTTTTTTACATCATATTAAATCTATTTTATATCTTATCTTAGAATTATAGAAATATAAATCAGTAAATAGAAATGTAAATATTACTTCAAATTATAAAAAAAATAAGTGACCATAATTTTTGGGTTTGATT
>NW_017177937.1:0-740 GCF_001652005.2 Ceratina calcarata
CCCTACGAATACTATAGGTAAACCGACAGTGAGTGTCCACGGAATTAGAAAATAATTACGTACGTAATTTTATTCATAAACGAAGATAAATCATTCTTAATTAGTTGTGTATACTTACTTTTGATTTAAATTTTTACAGACCTTCAACTATTTTATGTTGTATCTCAAATATTATTTGGTAGATTGTGGTTGACTGTTTCAGAGGACAGTTCCCAATAACTTCGATTATGCGCGTGTAGGTTCGTATAGGCATTGCATAACCGCGGTTGGCATTATTTTCTTGTTACATGGCTCATTTCAACCATACGACGGTCTTGCAGGGCGACGAAGTATGATGTTATAATTACCCAAAATCGATTGTTAGCATTTCTAGTTTCCACGTGGCGAACAATCGACGAAATTACTGGAAGTCCTTCGATGGTGTCAATTTACGAACACTTTGTTTTTAACAAATAGTAATTTTATATCGCATTATATCTTTCGTAATTGTTCTCGTGCTGATAGGAACGTTTTATCTTACTAAACTATGTGTGTAAACGGTTGTTACTGATCGTGCAATATCATGCTGCGACAATGCCACGCGATT
This sequence comes from Ceratina calcarata, assembly GCF_001652005.2. Taxonomy (NCBI): domain Eukaryota; kingdom Metazoa; phylum Arthropoda; class Insecta; order Hymenoptera; family Apidae; genus Ceratina; species Ceratina calcarata. The sequence continues at coordinate 587 of NW_017177937.1, forward strand.
GGCGTTCACAAAATAATGAACTTGCGTCAAAGACATGGCGAGACTTTAATTATAATCATCAAAGCTTAATTTGCGAACAGAAGTTTACCTTTTGTAAATAATTTTCAGTGATCATTGAATAAGTTTCATTAATTCAATGAGTGTTGAATTTATT
>NW_017177938.1:0-740 GCF_001652005.2 Ceratina calcarata
CAATAAAGTCACGTTAAGCGGTAGAAAGTCTAATAGAGAAGCGAGAGCAAATATAATTAATATTGCAGCCACCTCGACATGGAACGTGGAATCTTTAGAAAATAATGACAAGAATATAACTAGATCTTTGTCGTCTGATGCATCGAACAAAGAAAAGATAAACAAATTGTTCGATTTTATGGAAGATAATATTCAGAATCGGCTTAAATCGAAACTTGAACGTGTCACCAAAAGCCATAGTGATGAAAAAATTAAGAAAAAGAGAAAATATAGAAATACTAATTTCGAAGAAGACGCTTTTGATGGCCTCCAAATGCATGCAGCAAGACGGAAGCCTATTTTAGATTCAGGTTTGGATGAAAGTACCGGCAAAGATGATGAAACTAACAGAAGAAATGAATTTGCTGTTGAATTGAAGAAAGCTAAACGCATGAAATATGATAGCGTTGAACCCATGAATAAATCAGATATATCTAAAGTAGAAATAGATCCAAATAAGTTCATAAATGTAAAACCTAAACATTTAAATACGGAGATCCCTGACGATATTACTGGTGGTGATGATGTTTTGGATGATAGTGAAGATGAGGAACAAAAACGAAACATAGTTAGTGAAGCATTCGCGGATGACGATGTTGTCGAAGAATTTAGGAAAGAAAAGGAGGAAGAGGTGGGTTAACAAGTTTATATTATACAGAGTACTCTACTCATTTTTTGCGGATTATAACTCGTTACCAAAC
>NW_017177939.1:0-740 GCF_001652005.2 Ceratina calcarata
AGAAGAAGAAGAAGAAGAAGAAGAAGAAGAAGAAGAAGAAGGAGCAACGAATCGACGCGCGTCTTTCGCGAAGCCTTTCGTCCGACAGAGCGAGATGGAGCATGCGTTAGTTACCGATATCGATATACATACATATACATATATATATATGCATATACGTATATATACACGCGACCGTACTCGCGATTCGAAGGTTCTCTCGATCCAGTCGTCGACCGATTGGAGAATTCGATTCGTGATCCGGACCGTCTCTTCCGCGCAGTGAGTGTCGAAGCCAGAAGGAAGATTCGTTCGACGGGAGAGTTCGACCTCTTCTCTCCTTGCCCGTTCGCTCGTTCCTTTTCTCGCGGAACGCCGATCGATCGTGCGTCGAGGAGCGAGGAACCGGCCGCGGACGCGATATTTCCTTCTTCCGCCCGCGCTCGCGTCGTCCCGTTCCGGGGGACGAGGAACACGGTTGTGTGCGTGCCCTCTCTTTCGTCGATTGTTTCGCGCACCCTCGAGATCGATCGGGACAGGAAGTCGAGCTCCTCGACGGAAGAACGCGAGCAAAACTCCGGCCGGGGAGGTGTACGAAAGAAAACGGGAGAGCGTGAACCTATGCTAATCGAAGAAACGGTAAGAAGTTTTCTAGCGAGTACCTGATTCGACGTGGAAGTGCGCGGGGATTACCGAGCTTGCGGGAGGAGGGAGAGGAAGAGAGGCGAGAGAGTGCGAGAGAGAGAGAGAGAGAGAGAGAG
>NW_017177940.1:0-739 GCF_001652005.2 Ceratina calcarata
GTTGACCGAACGGGAAAATAGGAAGTACATACAGAGATGAATGTAAATAGAACTCGTTGAATCGACGAAAGTGAACAACGACGTAATTTGTCTCGATTTTTATAGAATTTGTTACATAACAATAAATATCTGTGTTACAACACGTAGAACGTTACGCGTGAACATGGAATAAATGTAAGAGCAATCAGAGAGCTGAGTGCAAACTCGTGAACAGTCATCAATTACGAAGAACGTGCATATTAATTTAGATTACATACAGGAACATATTTCTTTTACAATGTCGATTAAATAAAGCGTAAGACAATTACCTACGAAACGAAATAATTAAGAATGTTAATTCCAGGCTAAATCAGCTTACGCGAATACAGTTTGCAATTCTCGTCCTCCTTCATTAATTAACAGTTTACTAATCGTTGTTATAAATCTTATTCCAATACTGGACGAAATTAATATTGCAAAAGCAATTGCAATTCCGATGAGATGTAATGATTAGTAATAATCGTTCACATTCCCTTTTATTTCCTTCGGGACTTTCATCATCTTGCCACATAAGCGATGTGTGCTCGCTTTTGCATTGCAAATTTGGATTATCGAGTGAACAAGAAACCACGCTGCTAATTGTAACCAAAGTAACCAATTATAATATTGATTCGTTTAGAATGACCCCATGGGTCAGTGGATTAATCTGTTTTTTAATACTATTCAATATATTATTTACAATTTGAGGAGTTCCTTTATT
>NW_017177941.1:0-739 GCF_001652005.2 Ceratina calcarata
GTATTTTTAATATTTAGATACAAATTAATTGATTTATTCTGATGTTTTCTCAAACTGCAATAAATAAAGTTCTTGGCAATGATCAAAAGTTTAGTAAAGTGGGCGCAGAAATCGAATGTCGTGGATTGAGCTACGTCAATCAAGATGTTGAAGATTTAAGACATACGTGCAATTTCCTATTGATTATAGCAATTATTGGTTACCGTGATAGACGATAATGACAAAGCGTTCTGGTCGACTAAAGTGCTGATTAGATTAAGCGGCAAGAGTATAACTTTATCGTGAAATACGCAAACTGTAATAAGACGTTATATGTTTCGTTTCAATCCATATTTCACATTTACCCGGCGCGATAAGTTACGTACCACACGACAGCCGATCTTATGTTATAATTCATTGCTCGATACAATATTTGTATAAGTCATTTTATTAGGAGCCGCGTTTTTATTGTTAATGTTATTACATTTAACTATGTATAATGTTTTACTGGTTTAAACAGTGATAATCTATAAAATTCTGTATTGAGTCTTTTTTTAAATGAATTTTTTGAGTTAAAGTGAGTGTTGCGATTAAATGCGTAACTGATATAATTAAGAACTTAACAATTAAAAGTTTCAATCATTAAAAATTGAAGACTAAAACGAAAGAGAATATTACACCTGAGTGGTTTTATGTGTTCGTTAAGGATAAAAAATGTGATGACATTATATATATAAGAAATAAATTATCAAGCTTGCTG
>NW_017177942.1:0-739 GCF_001652005.2 Ceratina calcarata
ATACTATTATGATAAAGATACAAGAATGTACTATAACTTGAATAATGAAATCTACTATAACGAGAAAAATGCAGATTTTTTTGTTAATCGACTACAGGGCAATTACGAAGAGGAAATTGATTGTGGGCCAATTTTCAGATGGAACGGGCGAAGAGCATCAGGGTACGAAGAACGGAATGCGTGACCAGCAGTGTGACCTGTGACAGGGCGTCCGATGAGATGGAACCGGCTACTACGAGCAAAAAGTCTGGGATCCCCCGCAGCCATCAACAAAGTTGCATCAACAGAGTGGCGAGGGAGACAAAAACCGCGGGCACTTTGGCGGTGGTCGTAGGTGGATTCGTGGCGTGTTGGCTCCCATTCTTCATTCTCTATTTGGCAACCCCGTTCGTGCCCGTAGAGCCGCCAGATATTCTGATGCCGGCGCTAACTTGGCTAGGTAACCATCAACCTGCTTTAGTAATTGAAGTTCTTGACGCGGTCGTTTATATTTTCAAACTAGTTAAGCGATTCTCGTTAATACTCGAGCTACACGATGTCGAACTTAGAACGAACTAGCCTACTTATCTGGTTTAGGCGTGAGGATTAAATTAAGACCATCTTCATTAAATTTCATTTTCTTCATTATATTACAAATTTACAAATTACGTAATATTTATAAAAATTTATAAATCATAGTAGCAACGTTGATGAGTATTGTTGACAGCAAACCTACTTATCTGGTTTGGACACGAAGATC
>NW_017177943.1:0-739 GCF_001652005.2 Ceratina calcarata
CTGACCACCCGCTGTTTGGGTTCGACTAAACACGATACGAACGATTACAAGTGGAATTGGTACGCGGCGATAATTAAAAGTAAAAGGAATCGACCGAGGTGCAGTTTTCTTTGTCGAAGGCGAAGCGGATGAAGGAAGAGAGGAAAAGAAGAGTGGTTAAAAAAAAGAATAGGGTTCCGCATGAAAGGACAGCGCGTCTGACCGCTTGTACGCGCGGTGACACCCAATAAAAAACCGCTTGGAGCGCGTTTAGCTCGGGTTTCATTGTGCGGAGTAGCTAGGTAAATATGCACGCTGGTGTGAATCATGAAGTCACAAAGGCATGAAAGTCTCGCGGCGAGAGACAATACGCGGTAACGAGCAGGCGACTTTTCAGATCGCACGCGAGCCGAGTACAGTATCTCGGATACCGCGAGTTGCCGAGTACCGAGATGTGGATCGCGACAAAGGGGTTTTGAAACCTGGCTAGGATCGCATTACCGATTCTATTACGTCTCGCGTTTCAGAACCGCGGAAAAGTCGGACCAAGCGTCTAAAATATAAGGCCCGAATTTACAGTCGTTTCTCAGTTCTCAATTGCTTGTTGCATGTCTATGCGTTTCGTGATACATGATTGATGAAAATCGAGGATATTTTTAAGGTAGCTTGATAGCATTTGCAAAATATATACGATTTTAATACAAGTTCAACAAAACAATAGTTAAAGTTTTGAACCATCATTTTCCGTAAAGAAAATATA
>NW_017177944.1:0-739 GCF_001652005.2 Ceratina calcarata
CTCTTAAGGTAGTAAATAAAAATTATAACACGAACAGAAATTGACATATTTACTATATTTCTTCACATTATTTTAAATTCTCATCTATGAATAAACATTCGCAGTCTAATTATAACATTTGATAATTAACATGCATTTACGCATCTCGTTGAATATAACATTCAATCAATCTAAATAATCTGAATAAACGTCAGGTAAAATTTCTTGAATGTTATAATTGTCGTAAACTCTTTGTAAATGCTCATATACATCATTATGAAGTAACTAAGTATGACGAATCCATACAATAAGATAATCTTGATCTGGTATATAAGCAAATTAATGTCGTTTTATACACTGACAATAAGAAATAATTTGAAACAAGTTGAAAATACGTTCACCTGCGAGTTTATTCTGCTGACTATTATCAAAGCCTTTATTATCGTTATGTATGAGAAGAAAGTTGCGTTAAACAAGATTTCGCGTACTTCGAAGAGATGGAACTTCACAACTATTTTAAATGATGCCAATAACAATATTATCACATCGTCGAACAGTATTAAAAAATTCAAAACTCAACTTATTTGTCGTGTTCCCTAACCATTTCGGATAAGCTATTATCATGTTGTAGCTAAATAATAAAGTACCCAAGAATTCCTCGACAATGTGCAAATCGATATCTTCAACGCAATAAAATTGTTATCAAGAACTAAAAGTCTTGATGTAAGATTTGCGGATTTTTCCGCCCATAGCGTAGACC
>NW_017177945.1:0-1889 GCF_001652005.2 Ceratina calcarata
AATTGTTTCACCTGATTTTAGACAATTTTGCGTTTGCTCAAATTTTATTCTTGATTCGTGTTGAAGAAATTTTCATTATTTAATAAAATAGAATGTATATTCAGTCTGAATTGTTCTATAAATTTCATGAAATCGTGCAGGCTGGTAATAACAATGCTCCGAAATTGTTCTATTCGTTAGGGAGATTTACTTTCTTTCCTCCGCAATTTAACCAAGTTCCCTTTGTGCGAAGATGTACGCGTCTTAGAGATTCGGGTTATGAAGATAAGAAAGATAAGTAGAATTTATGAAGGAAAGACCGTAAGTAAGAGGCCACTTTATCGTAGTTTGTTACGCTCGTATTAACTTCCGTCTTCAAACTCGTCTCCTTCACTTAATTCCCTCCAACTCATTTTCATTTCATGTTCCACGCTCACCGTTAGGTGTACCCATTTTTCGGGCTGAGAGACCCAAAAGGAAAATTAATTTCATCTCTTAATCCGAAAGAAAATCAAAATATTGCAATATTTCAAAAATTCCCTATTTTTTTCGAAACCAAAATCCCTCCTTAGAATTTCTTTTCTATTTCTTTTTGTGTCCCACAAAGTAGTTACATTGTTTAAAAACAAATGTTTTCCGTTAATTCGAAAAACTCAAAATGGTAATATTTCCAAAATTCCCTATTTTTTTTCGAAACCAAAATCCCTTCTTAGAATTTCTACAAGGAGATTTACACAGTTTGAACTTTAATAACTCGAACAAAAATACCCAAAATACGATGTTTTGAAGTCAGAAAGATTTTCAAAATATGACTGATATTCAAAATGTCTTCCATTAGCAGAAACACATCGCCTAAAACACTGTGAAATAGATCAACGAACATGTGAAATGAGTTCCATAGGAATGGATTCAGAGGTAGTCACAATCGCCTCTCTCATGGCAACCAACTATGTGGTTTTGTGACGCAGACACTGTTTTTCAAAATTCCCCACAGAAAGAAGTCTAATTTACGTTAGACAGGATACCTGACTGGACCCTCTACACTTCTTCGTCGGTCTAATTTGCTTTTATAGTAATCTTCTTTAACATAAAAGAAACACAAATGAATGGCAATAAGCCTAATCATGACAGATGACACAAAATGGCCGATCAGATCATCTATAATACTTTCTATTATCAACATTTAAACATTCTAATCTCCTTGTGAGACACTCTGTACATAAAAACATCTTATTTTCATTTCACTTATTTAAATCTTTTATAAAATCCTTGGCACCTGTAGCAGCGCAAAACGTGGAAGAAGTCCTGCACACGGCAGGAACTCCATCCGACATACACCCTCTGAGATCGCCTCAGTCTCTTCGGCAACTCGGGACTTAGTTCGACGACCCAATTGACGGTCTCTGTTTCGCCTTTGGTTTGATACGAGAATCGCACCTTCAAGCCAGAGGACACGTCCTTTTGGGTCAAGTCCGCGAGGTTCTGCTTCCAGAGACTCAGGACAAACTCCTCCTTCTTAATCGACTTGGGAACGTCGTACACAACCAGTGTAGGGTTCCTCTTCGTCAGAAGGGTAACGGTGAATCCTGAATCCTTGAGCTTCTTATTCCTAACGAAAGCCGCAAGATCCTCCTTGCGTTCAGTCTCAATGGCCACTCCTCCGTTGGGAATAGGCCAGATCGACTTCACGCGGATCTGCTCCTTCACGGGCTTAACAGACTCCAGGACAGTCTGCCTAGTGGCTTTACTGTCCTGGTTCTTACCCTTAGGTGGCATCACGCGCACCACACTACGTGGAGGCCGAGCCACCTTAGGAGAAACTCCATCAGAGACCACCTTCACCATATCGGCATAGGTGGTCCCCTTCTTTACGGTCTTTGGGGCCGTCGCCGGCCGCGGAGCAGACCCCA
>NW_017177945.1:3875-13235 GCF_001652005.2 Ceratina calcarata
CACCGGGCGGTCACACTGCAGGCGACGATTCAAAGCGTTCGGGACGCCCTTCGACACACGAGCCACAGGCCATCGAAGCTCAGGAACTACACCGCTCGCACACCGCAAGTCGGGTTACTGCCCGAGCGGAGCAAGCGGCTGCCGTAGCACCCGAAACTTCACCCGTGGGCGGTCTACAAGCATCTCCCGTTCGCTCGCCTACGACTCCCCAAGAAGTCCGCTTCTAGCTAGGAAAAGGTGGGGTCGCTGCTCCCCAAACTAAGTTCCAGCAGCGTGTTGCTTTCCAGTCAGCACGCGCCGGCGTATTGCTTTCCAGTCAGGCACGTAGTTAGGTGCTGCTCTCCAGACAATACCCAGCAGCAGTTGCTTTCCAGCAACGACACCGAGTTCCATAGTCTCCTGCCCCGTCCGCCTCCGTTCGCTTAGACCAGGCGATCGTTCGATCGGTCCTTTTTCCAGCGCCACGTGACCTTGCCTAAGGGTCGGACGTGGAGGTCGGTCTTGAGAAGTGTTTCAAGTGAGTTCCACTAAGCTCACCTATTCCACTCCCCCTTATGGCAGGAGCGAGTATCGCAACTCTACCGGACTACGCAATGAAGCGCAGTCAAATTGTAGGGAGTCCACTCGTCTCCTGGGAGCGCCTCTCGCGTTTCGGATACTAGGCCGGCTTAGCCGGCCCGACACGTCAGCAACACAAGAGACGTATAATTCGAAGGTTGGTCTCGGATCCTAGTGCCAGTTCTCACTGGTCCGACACCTCAAACGACCGCCTTAGGGAGAATCATACACGCTCCCGCCAGTAGATAGGGACTTTTTTTTTTTTTGTCTAATTCTTTTGCAGCTCGAGCGTCCACTCATTGCTGCTTTACTCTAACTATTGCCTTAATCTCGAATTCATATATATGTTTTATTCAGGGTGTCTTCGCAGAATGCAGTTTACCTGCAATCTCCCGTCCTCAGCCCCGGGGAGGCGCACCCACCTCTCTAGCTTTCTTTCTTATTTGGTCTTAAATCTTGTTTTGGTGTTCTTTAGTCTTCGTTCTTCAGTCTTCATTTTCAGTCTTCATTCAGTGTTACGAGGTTCTTTCGAACCTCACTTGTTTCTTTTACGAACTTTATCAGTTTCTTGTACTCCTCTTCACTTTCTATTAATTTCGTCCAGTCCTGAATGCTCGCAGTCAGTGTGTTATATCTGAATCTGCAATAGCCAATGCATTCAAATAATATGTTTCACAGTTTCTTCTTGAAGCCCACATACAGGACACATAGCCGAGTCCGTCAAACCCCGCTTATAAAGCGAGGAATTAATAGACCCGTATCCCGTGAGTAAGTACGTCACAAGTCTTCTTGGTCTAAACCACGGTCTTTCTTTGGCGAAATTTACATTCTTTATAAATTTATATAACTCTCTACCATGCTCGTCCGTTTGCCATTGGTTTTGCCATTCCAACTTCGTTCTCTGTTCCAATCTTTCCAACTTCTCCTCAACTTCTATATCCAGTTCCGCTGGTAGCTCAACATCTCTCCAAGCTACTGTCTTGCCCTTTTTTACCAATCTTGCCAACGCAAAATTGGTAACTTCTAAATCCATCGGCTTATAGCCAGCTATCACATTCATCGCTGCAGTAGATGTGGTTCTGCAAGCCCTTGTAATAAGTACTAGTATTGCACGCTGGATTGCACTTAATTGCCTCTTTACAGCAGGATTTTCCACTCTGTGATACCATATGACGCTGCCATATGTTATCATGGGAAGGCACACCGCCTTGTAATATACGTCCATTATGGGCCTTTTTATGACCCATTCCTCATGAGCGTGTCTTCTAAGAGACGCCATGTAATTTACGACCTTAGATCTTAGTGTCCTCATGTGAGGTAGAAAACTTAACTTTCCATCGAAAGTTACTCCCAAGTACTTGCATGTACCTGGATACTGAATCGTCTTTCCGTATATTTTAATTTGAGGCGGCCTCCTCATGTCCAGGTTTCCTTTGACTAGCAGAGCAACTGTCTTGCTCTCTGAAACCTTGAGTTTATTTTCCATGCACCACTCAGTGAACATTTCCACTACTCCATTTCCTGTGTATTCCAGTTCTGCCCTTGTGTTGGCTTTGATGATAAATGCCACGTCGTCCGCATATGCGTTGACCTAAGCCTCTTCTCTGTCCTTTACACTTGTAAAGTGTAACAGAAACTTGTCCAGGCACCAATTCCAGGCCGCCGGCCCGAAGATGGACCCTTGCGGGCATCCTCGCTGTACTTTGCCCTTTATTACTTTATTCATGTTCCTTATCGTAAGCTTTCTCTGCGAGAAATAGCTACGCACCAACTTAATTAAATTGGTGCTGCATTTAGCAGCCACCAACCTATTCTCTATAGCCGGCCACCACAGGTTGTCGAATGCCCCGACTATATCCATAAATATAATTAATACATATTTCTTGTTTGTACTCCTTATCTTTTCCATGAGGCTCATCAATGCGTCCTCCGTGCCCATTCCCTTCTTGAACTTTCTGGCTGTTTTCCGTAATTCATTTAACTGCTCCGACCACCACGGAATCGTTCTTCCAACTGTCTTCTTGTACGGAATAGATTTTTTGCATACATTATCCAGTTTTTTGCTCATTTCTTGCACCGCTTCATTTGGAGTTAATCCAACGAGACGGTGCATCAGCCCCTGATCGAAAACTTCTGTCAAGTGCCGATCGAAGAGATCCCAATCAGCTCTTCGTACGTTATACTGTTTGTCCTGATAAGCCTGCATCGTTCCACTACTCGATGCGCTTATCTGTATCAGTATCAGATTATGATCCGAAATTGATACCATATCCGACACTTCCCAGTTCTCTACATTTCTTAATAATCCTTGCGTGCACAAGGTAACATCGATGTTTGATGACCCGTGCACGCTGGCGTACGTAGTGTACTGCGAACTCCTGTTTAAGATGTGTAGTTGATGCGACATAATAAATTCTTCCAAAACTAGGCCTGCCTCATCCTCAACTTCGGAGAACCAAAGTCCGGACTTGGCATTAGCATCAGCAACAACCAGCACTCTATCCAGACTAATTTCATCAAGTACCTTTTCCAGTTTAGCCAGTATCGTCTCGATATTTATCGAGAACTGGCAATATACATTTACAATGTATAAGTCAAATCCATTATAGTTTATCTGAGCCACCATCGAGTGCTCATCGTCGTATTGTGGTAATTTAAATACTTGTATCCTTTTGTTCACAACCATGGCAACCCATGGTTTCTCCACTGCTGGACTAACAACCTCCAGAATAGGAAAATTGTAGCCACACACCCTGCCCCTAAAGGTGTAAGGTTCCTGAATACACAGGACGTCACATTTATCTTGAATTATACTCTCCCTTAGCTCATTCGCAACTGTAATTGCCCTCATTTATTTGGCCTATCCTGAGGCCCATTTTATTTTACTATTGTAAAATATTATCTGACGTTGGTACTCAGGGCAACTCTTATCTCTTACACTGTGCCTCACATCCTTTCTCCTCTTCAGGACACAGCTTGGACAAACCGGGTTATCCTTTTTGGCACACTCTTCTTTTCGATGGTCCGAGCTACCACAGGTCTCACAGACCTGTTTTTCTGCCTTGCAAAATGTGGCCCCATGCCCATACATGTGACACTTATAGCACCTGGCAATGTCCAGGTACTCCTTAACTTTGTAGGTCCTCCACAACATGAAAGACCTACCTTCCTTTAAAATTTGCTCAAAGAGCCTTGCCGGCAGTTGAACTATCCAGTTCATCCTGCCGGCATTCTTTGTCTTATAAGTATGCTTGAAACTGACCCTCTTGGCCAGCCTCTGCATGTCTATCTCGTCCACACCATCGAAGTTCTTCGCGAGGAACTCATCCCTGAGTTCCTCTGCTTTCCAGTCCTTCTCAACATCATAAATGATGATCGAAGGATCTTTCTTCTTTGGGACATTTACATTCAGCTTCAAGGTGTCGAAATCGGTCTCCTTTACCTTCTTCACATCTTCCCTGTCGCTGACCTCAATCAGGAAACCTTTGTCTCGAAGCTGTCGAATATTCTTGATCTTGATCTCCTTCCTTTTCGCTTTTAACGCCTTTGTGACGTCTCCTCTAATCTCATCGTTGGACCTACGGTCCTTGTCATCCTTAGGTTTGAGGATGATCACCTCGCTAGGCTTAGGTGCCATCCTCTTGCCCTCCTGCCGTCCTTGCGCCACCTTCGCAGCCGCTTGAGCATACGAAACTGGCCTCGGCTTCGAAGCCGCTTTAATTTCGGCTTTCTCCACAACAAGCTTTTGTACTTTTGTCTCCATATTCGTCCACTTGTTGAGAACGAATCTTGCCACCATTTTGGAGACCTTATTGCTCTCAGAGAGCAAAAATTCCTCCAACTCCTCTCTCTCCTTACGAATCGCATCTAATACTTCAGATGCCTCCTCCCCCTTCTTCTCCTCCTTCTCCTTCAAGTTTTTGTTTTTATTTAGAGCATTCATGATTAATCCCACGAGTGCAGTGGAAGGTGTAGACTACCCGGCCAGAGCCACAATTGCCCGGGTAGGGCTGCATACTTCGGAGAGCGCCAGGTATCCGAAGTTAGGACGCTAGGGACTGATGCCCCCATCAGTCCACCACTCAGCGCCTAGTCTGAGCGATGCCTCGTCGCCACGCCCTTGAGCTTGAGGTTAGGGTATTTTTTATGAAGAGGTTTACATCCTCACGGTCCAACCGGTTAAGACAAGACCCCCGCTCCGGTGAAACATGACCACCGGCTTTACGGTATGGGGCCCCGATACTGGCCGGGACACTAGGCTGCCTCTCCTCCTTCCGCATTCTCTTTAGGTCAAGGACCGCGAGAGAATCCCAGGGACACCGCAAGGAGGCGGAGTAAGAGGTCTTGGCGAAAGGCGCTACGTATTTCACCGAAGATCGCCTTACCAGTTAGAAGGTTCGAACCCAGGTATTGGACGGATCATCAGTTCCGACGTAGTTCTTGACAGGAAAAGTCCTGAAACACCCATTCACCCCCAGTAGATAGGGACAGAGGGAATCTCGCTAGTCCATTCATGCGCGTCACTAATTAGATGACGAGGCATTTGGCTTTTTTTTTTTTTTTAATCTTTGCGACATTGTACCTTGAGTGGCAGGTAGCACCAACGCGACGCGGTAGGAGGAAATAAAGAAAAGAAAGAAGGAAGGAGAGAAAGGATAGTGTAAGAGAAGAAAGGATAGAAAAGAGCAAAATACGCTCCAAATGAAAGGAAGGCTAACCAACTCCGGCCCTCGCCCAGCGTCTACGGATTCCTGTCGTTTTATTAAATATAGAAAAGCAATACATGCCTCCTAATAGAGTTCTTGTTGACAAAACCTTCACATCCTTCTTGGTGATGACACCTAGTTGAAGTAAATGAGATGCCGAAGCTGCAGACCAGATTCCGCAACAAGACAGGGTGATCGATGAAAAGATCACTGTATCGCCATCGGTTTTTGTTTTAATGGCGTCCTTTAAGCTAGGATTATTGCAGTAATAATTACTCTTCTGCATGTGCGCTCGATCTAAATCCGCTTGCTCGCTTACTACTTGGGCATCCAAAACAAGTGCAGTCCTCCCTCTATGGGCAAGGATGTCAGGCTTCCGGATACCCTCATCCGTTTGAAATCTCGGTTCTACTTCCACGTAATAACCCTGATGAGTAAGAGCTCTGCTAACATAACTAACCACGGCATCGTGCCTCTTAATACGTGCCCCATGTGTTCGGTGACATGTTTGTAGAACATGATTGAGGGTCTCCGGTTGCAAACATCCGCCACGACAAAGACGATCGACCCTCCGACCTCTGGTCGTCCGAGATTTAGTGGGCAATGCATTCAGACGCATTTTAATGAAGTTGACATAGTCCCTGCCTGAAAGAAATCTGGTACCGTCTCCAATCCAATTGTTCTGGGAAGTTGTTCTAGGAGCTTCTCTTAGGCCCATCCCATCTGGAGTGTTAAGAAGCAATGTACTCCATTTTTCGGATATTAGGTTCTTGGAACATCTGCTAATACCAAAGTTGTTGGGCAATTTCTCTGGCAATGAAGGAGCCAGATGCAGAACTTATGGCTTGTGGGCTAACTCGTAGCGTTTTAAGCCTGTTCAGCCTCAAAAGCGGAATTTTCCATCTCAGACAGGGAATTCCTAGCCCACCTTGAGATATACTGGAGTGGAAATAGGCTTTAAGAGTATCGTGTGGAAGATCTACCCACTTTCTCACCGACGCTCTGACCAACTTGTCTGCCCTGTTCAGTAAACTAATTGTAGTTTTCCCAAGCGACAAAAGATGATATACACCGGGCAACACCATTGTTCTCAAGCCAAAAAGCCTCTGTTGGGGTTTAAGAGGTGCTTTCGCCAATTTAGTCAGTGCGTCTGTAAGTTTATCTAGGGTACCAATGGCTAATCTACCTTCAGGGGAAAAAGGCACTCCTAAATACATCCATGAATCAGTACGTTTAAGAGCAGGAAGTCTCTGACCACAGCAAGAGAAATAAGTGGACGCATCCACCACACTCTTCTTCAGATGTGGTACCGTGCGTAAGGTGACTGTTAGGCACTTGTTTGCATTAATCCTGAGACCACAGCTGGCCAGATAGTCTGTGGCCTTATCAATCAAAACCTGAAGACCCACTTCAGTAGATGCCATTAGGAGTAGGTCATCAGCAAATGCTGCTGCGTTTAGACGCAGTCCATCAACATCCGCTGCGATCTCGGTAGGAAGAGTCTTCCAAAGTCCATCGATGACCATGTTAAATATTATGGGTGAAAGGGGGTCACCCTGTTTGACTCCACATTGTGGATAAATTGACGCGGAACGCCAAGAGTTACCTTCAATTCTGGTGACACTTGTATTGTAGACCCCTTGAATGTAGTTCACCATACATTCAAGTACACCTGCGGATCGAAGTACCGGCGGTATTGCTTCATGGGATACCGAGTCGAAAGCCTTAGCAACATCTAGGCTTGCAACAAAAAGAGGCTTATGTACTTTATGATGATATCGCAGAACCGTGTCTAGGAAGAATATATTTTCAGCGCAACCATCTGTGTTATTGAAGGCTCTTTGCCGCTGATCTATTTTAATGGTCCGAGTCATCCTCGTGGCAAGAACCTTATGAAGCGAGCGTACCAAAACTGACGAGATGGTTATAGGTCGGAAGTCTTCAGGTGCGTGCGCCTCTTCCTTCTTGGGAATTAAGATGGTACGAGATTCAAGAAGATAAGACGGCCAACGACCACACCATAGGATGATCTTTTGAGTTCATCTTTCATGATCGGAGACCACAAAGCTCTCCGAACAGGCTCGAAATGTGAGACTTCAAGCGTTGATGTAGTAACGCGTGTCATAAGGTTTTGCCAATAGCCAACCATCTCGTCCTGCGGTGGTGGTTCCGAACAGCGGACATCCTTTCAGATGCCACGTAAACAGTCATTCGGGTTTTTCCTCCAGAGGTCCTGTCCGAGCATAATCTGCCCGACGTTGTTTCCTTCTAGAGAGTACCACCGTATTCGGAGTACTCTCAGGTCGCCGCTTCTCAGTAGATGGGTACATAAAAACTTCACGCATGTAGAGTGATAGGTCCTCGAAGACCCTCTGTACATCATCATATTGCACCAGGTTCTTAATTCTTGCCAAACGAGGACACTGGAATTCATCAGTTCTTGGGACTACTGAATTAAGGATATGCTGTTTTAGATTTTCACGAAGAGAGATTGAATCCTCCAATGAGACATTGTCGGCTACCACGGGCTCCTGATTCTCCACCACCATCTCCTCAAGAGGCTGAGAAGCGGGCTCAGAAGAAGAAGAGCCAATCTCCGCAATAGTAGCCGCCACAAGCTGTTTGTAAGTCCCACGTTTCCTTTGTCCTTTAATCGACTCAACCGATCTCGACGGAAAGGATCTTGCGAGCGCTTGGTTAATAAACTTTTCCCCTGCTAGTGTCAGCTGGGCTTCGGATCTCGCAAGCAGAGAGAGTTCTTTACTGTTCCAACGAGCTTTGGTAGGAACCACATTCTCTCTGGCATCATACAAGTCAGGATGTCCCTTCCTATGATGGACCCCTCTACCAGTTTTTGTAGTAAAGGATCTAAGACAACTAGGAAATTCGCAAGGGAATTGGGCGGAGGAGGGGCCAGCAGCCCCCGAGTCAGAAGGATCGTTTAAATTTAATAATGACGATGACGCAGTTGCTGGGGTGGCAGGATCAGTGGATCCACCACCATAATAATTCATCCGAGGCTTTTTCCGTAAGTTAGGGCCAGCAATATTTAGGTCCGAGAGGGGAGGCAACCCCCAGGGACCGTTTTAGTCTCACTCCTTCAGCCATGTCTGTGATCTTGTGGGACCACAGACATGGGAACCGGCGGGAACCACGAGGAGGTATGAGTGAGACCGGGACGGGAGAGGCTGAAGGACCAAAATGGTCTGTATTGCGCATCACCGTCCCTGTAACTATGACCCCTTAAGAGAGTCATGGTTACTCCCGCCGTTTACCCGCGCTTTTTTGAATTTCTTCACGTTGACATTCAGAGCACTGGGTAGAAATCACATTGCGTCAACACCCGCGGGGGCCATCGCAATGCTTTGTTTTAATTAGCCAGTCGGATTCCCCTAGTCCGTGCCAGTTCTGAGCTGAGCGTTGAATGGCGGCCGAAGAGGACCACCACGACGACGAAGCCGCCACGGAAGCCTCGCAGCAAGGAAGATCCGCGGGAGGCCAAGGCACAGGACCGAGCTCGGTTCCGGGTTGCGCGACAACCCCGCGAGGGGGAATGCCGCGTCCCGTTCAGCTCGCCCAGGCCCGGCACGTCAGCCAAACCCGCTTCCCGACCAAGTCCGACACGCCCCGCTCCTCAGAGCCAATCCTTATTCCGAAGTTACGGATCCAATTTGCCGACTTCCCTTACCTACATTAATCTATCGACTAGAGGCTCTTAACCTTGGAGACCTGCTGCGGATATGGGTACGAACCGGCGCGACACCTCCACGTGGCCCTCTCCTGGATGTTCAAGGTCCGAGGGGAAGATGCGGACACCGCCGCAACTGCGGTGCTCTTCGCGTTCCAAACCCTATCTCCCTGCTAGAGGTTTCCAGGGAACTCGAACGCTTATACAGAAAAGAAAACTCTCCCCGCACCTCCCGACGGCGTCTCCAGGTCATTTTGGGTTACCCCGACGAACACTCGGATTGAGGGCCCGGATTGGTATACGGTTCCGCTGCCGGGTTCCGGAATAGGAACCGGATTCCCTTTCGCCCGATGGGTGTGTACTTTTGTATCGTTCGAGGCGCGAAGCGCGACGGCGTCACGTATTATA
>NW_017177945.1:15178-19079 GCF_001652005.2 Ceratina calcarata
CTCTGTCTCTCATCGATCCGTGCGATTGCCATTGGTCGATTCGTTACGCGTGCAATCGTTCAAATATAAATATATGTTGCATGATTCGAGAACACCACATCTGCATATGATTTCTCATAGGGCTTAGGATCGACTGACTCGTGTGCAACGGCTGTTCACACGAAACCCTTCTCCACATCAGTCCTCCAGGGCCTCGCTGGAGTATTTGCTACTACCACCAAGATCTGCACCGACGGCGGCTCCAGGCAGGCTCGCGCCCAGACCCTTCTGCGCACACCGCCGCGACCCTCCTACTCGTCAGGGCTTCATGGAGGACGGCGAGTAAAACTCGCGCGTCCCTCCCCACTTGCCGCTGACGGCGGAGTATAGGCGCGACGCTTCAGCGCCATCCATTTTCAGGGCTAGTTGCTTCGGCAGGTGAGTTGTTACACACTCCTTAGCGGATTCCGACTTCCATGGCCACCGTCCTGCTGTCTTAAGCAACCAACGCCTTTCATGGTATCCCATAAGCGTCGACTTAGGCGCCTTAACTCCGCGTTTGGTTCATCCCACAGCGCCAGTTCTGCTTACCAAAATTGGCCCACTTGGCACTCTGATCCAAAATCTCGTGGCTTCATAAAAAAATCGTTCAAGCAAGCCAGAGATCTCACCCATTTAAAGTTTGAGAATAGGTTGAGGTCGTTTCGGCCCCAAGGCCTCTAATCATTCGCTTTACCAGATGAGACTCGCAATGCGTTCGAAAGGCGAGTGCCAGCTATCCTGAGGGAAACTTCGGAGGGAACCAGCTACTAGATGGTTCGATTAGTCTTTCGCCCCTATACCCAGTTCCGACGATCGATTTGCACGTCAGAATCGCTACGGACCTCCATCAGGGTTTCCCCTGACTTCGTCCTGACCAGGCATAGTTCACCATCTTTCGGGTCCCAACGTGTACGCTCTAGGTGCGCCTCTTCTCGCGATGAGAACGAGACGCCCCGGGAGTGCGGAGCCGCATCGTGACGCGGCCCATCCTCCCTTGATCGACCGGTTAAGGACGATCTTCACTTTCATTTCGCCTTTAGGTTTGTGCATCCCAATGACTCGCGCACATGTTAGACTCCTTGGTCCGTGTTTCAAGACGGGTCCTGAGAGTACCCAAAGCTGTAGCGTCGCCGACCGGTAGTTCGTGGCTTGGCCAGTCCGAGGACACCGCCTGCCAACAGCTGGCCAGACCCGGGGACGGCGCCAGGTCCGTTACCTCCGGGATTAACGTTACGTTCGACTGGACCGAGCTTGCGGCGGGCCCGACGCACACACATTCGAGAATGGATTGGTTGCGGCCCGATACCGTGCGAGTACCGTCGTGCAGCCGGCCGGGCGACCGAGGGTCTGCCGCGTGCGCCGAGACGCGACGCGACAGGCGCCCACTCGGGCCGTAGACCGACACACAACGGGTCGCGACGTTCTACTAGGGGAGAAGTGCACGACTACGACGCCGGAACGTTCGAGCCGCGTACGGCGTGTCCTCGCGACGCGACCGGCTTTGACACCGATCGACGTCCGGGACATCGCGCGTACGCGGGAGCCGACGCCGTCGACGATGAATCTCCCCATTCGATCTTTTGGGTTTCTCAGGTTTACCCCTGAACGGTTTCACGTACTCTTGAACTCTCTCTTCAAAGTTCTTTTCAACTTTCCCTCACGGTACTTGTTCGCTATCGGTCTCGTGGTTGTATTTAGCCTTAGATGGAGTTTACCACCCACTTAGGGCTGCACTCTCAAGCAACCCGACTCTAAGGAGAGATCCTACCGAGACGCGTACCAGTCGCTACGGGCCTGGCACCCTCTGTGGGTAAATGGCCCCATTCAAGATGGACTTGGCCGCAGAAGAGCAGAAGCGCAAAAACAAATGAAAATGTTATACGAATACTTACGAGGGTTAGACATGAACTTGGCACCGAACAAGTGTTCAGCATTTGAAATAGTCGCTAAAAATAAGACGTGGTATAAATTAGATCCTAACATAAGATTAAACGAAGAACCCATTCCCTTCATAGTCCCAGAGGAGACTTTAACATATTTAGGAGTGGTCATGGGGACATGGAATGGTCTTCAACGAAGTGACAAGGTCCCTTTCATTATGCAAGCGATAAAGAACATTAGAAGAATGAAACTAAAACCCCAAAATTGGAGGTTCTCTAAACGTACGTTCTACCGCGTTTCATCTATGGATTGATAGCTGGTGCACCACACAGCACAACACTACAGAAGCTAGACCAGAGCATTAGGCAGGAGATAAATCAAATCCTGCACCTACAACTCCGTCAACAACAGACGGATTCATTTATACGGCCAAAACAAGCGGTGGGCTCGGGTTCCTCAGGCTTGAACACACAGTGAAGCTGGTGGTACTCAGGCACGCCATCAAGGCACAAGAGACGCAAGACAGTGTACTATCAACAACCATCACTGATGAACCAATACACTAAAAGCTGAGAAGCTACGCCAATTCTCTCAGAATAAATTGGCCAGCTACACTGAGTGAAATAGGTGATGCTAGAAAAAGGTTACGAAGACAAGAGACAGACAAATGGCAACAACTAATATCCCAAGGCCAAGGAGTCTCGACTTTCAGAAGAGACAAGATCGGAAATACCTGGCTGAAGGATCCCATACTTTTGAGGCCATCAAGATTCATCGACGCCATCAAATTAAGGACGAACACGTTTGGAAACTCTGTTTCTAAGGAAAGCTGACAGTAACATTGACGTTAGATGCAGAAGATGCCACGCACAACGAGAAGCTCTGGGCCACGTAATAGGCGGTTGCATCCACGTTAAACCAATGAGGGTCAAACGTCACGATGACATTAAAGACTTAATAGCAGCGAGAACAAGTACCTCGTGCACAATATTCCCTGAGCCAACGATAAATGTTCTGGGTGAACTCATGAGGCCGGACTTGGTGATTAAAGACCAGGAAAGGCTCCTTGTGGTCGACGTAACGGTCCGCTACGAGGTCAGAGCCAGCCTAGAACGAGCATACAAAGAGAAAATCGATAAATACAAAACACCTGCAGAATATGTCAGAATACGGCTGGGATGCACAGAATCAAAAGTTCTGCCAATAGTGATCGGAGCAAGAGGCGCAATTCCGACACAAACACGACAAAATCTAAAACAACTAAGAATAACAAGAAAAGACACATTATCAATCTCGCTAATCGCATTGCGATCCTCGATCGAAATAGCCAACGCCTTTATTGATTACGGTTCGATCGAATAGACGTTAGTTTACGCTAGTAAACTGTAACCTGTAGTGTACATAGTAGACACCCTATTGACGTCAGTTTACGCAAGCAAACTGTAGCCTGTAGTGTACATAGTAGTAGACACCCCAATCACCCAACTATGTGCGTATCAGTTTTAGTACGCATTGCTTTAGTTCCGTGTCTACCGAGTGGTACTCACGGAACGACGTCCTTATTTATTTATTTATTTATTTATTTATTTATTATTAATTATTTATTATTCGTCAATTTATACACTTACGTGATATATCACTAAAATGAAAAGAGTGACACAAAACAGAAATAACAAAAGAAATGCGATAAGAATAGAAGAAAAGATAAAACACCAGTAATTGGAAAAGAAAAGATTACTAAACAAAACAACAAGATAAACATTATGGAAAAGAAAAGAAAAAGAGAGAAAGAGAGAAAACAACAAAAAAGAGAGGAGAAATGTCAAATAATTGGGGGATTAGCCCTCTGAGGTAAGGAGGTGCGAGTCGAACGGCGTTTCAGTTCTCTGAAACTGCCTCAGCGGCAGAGGGAGTTGGGTTCTTCATACCCAGCTCGGGCGGATGCCTTCACGTGGCTTCCCCGTTATCTCATTCTGACTGAGTAACTGAATTCCGCTTT
>NW_017177945.1:19353-24393 GCF_001652005.2 Ceratina calcarata
TTGTGCTGCAAGTTTACATTGATTTCATGATTTTCCAGATTTGTGTACAATGTGTGCTTCCCCTTCCACCACTATTTTTCATGTAGTAGCAGTAGTGGGGCGTATAGTGAGGATTATTGTTGAAGATCACTCATTTTTGCAGGAGCTGATGTAGAATCTGACAATACGTATTCAGTGGTAGAGGGAAAAGCGTAGGAATCACATACGTGAGAACGCTGATATGTCGTTGGTCAACAGCAATTGCCTCCCCTCCCCATATATTTAAGTAATAAAGTCATGAACGAAACTTGACAACTGTTGCTACGATTTCATTACTTTCTAGTTCTGAATTTGACAAGAATATAATTGTTTTATTTAAATTTAGTTGAATGTTTAAAAATACTGTTTATTATGATTATGATAGTAATAAGTAAAAAACGGAAACTTGACGTCTTTGGTTGATTTCACAACTTTCAAGAGCTTCTTTTCAATAAGGTATATACCACTTTTTCAATTTATTAGAAGATAGTTTTGGAATTGTAATTTTAGTTTGTTCAGTAGGGGGTAGGATGTTGTAGAGGGAGTTATATTGTATTTTGTTCAGTATGGGATAGGGTATTTTTTATTTTGTTCAGTAGGGGGTAGGATATTGTAGAGGAAGTTATATTTTATTTTGTTCAGTATATTTTGTCAGTATGTAAAAAATATTTTGTAGTTCATTATATCTTATTTCGTTCAGTATGGGATAGGATATTTTTTATTTTCTTCAGTATGGGGTAGGGTATTGTTTTTATTTTCTTCAGTATGTAAAATATTTTGTAGTTCATTATAGTAGGAAGCAGACGTCTCATTTTTTTATTCTATAGTTCATTATGGGATTTATCTAATGAACATATTTATATAATATCATAGAACTGTCTATATCTAATAACATAACCTATAACCTGCCAAAACAATCTTCACCTAATTTATTTCTATCTGGGATGTATATGAGTGAAAGAATTATTGACTGATTGTTATAATTCAGTTTATTTATTAGTTTTAATCTTTATCTATCTACGACAATTTGCCTTGAATATATAATTTTACTATGTCTTCATATTTCATCTTAATGGATTTTACTTTACCTTTTTTACTATACTTTACATTATCTTATCTATTTTACTTATTTTATCTTTATTTTACTTATCTTACTTTCTAAGACTTACCTTAACCTTTGTTTGTTTATTTTATACTTCAATATTTCTCTGACTCTGTCCACTCCCCTACCTGAAATTAAAAGATGTGATGTTTATGCTACGTATACTCAGCTGATTTCGGACACATAATTTAAAATCTTAAACTTTATACTTACCTGACTCCCCTATACTTCCCTATCTCTCCTGACCGTCTCCTGTCCTTATACTCCTTTGAATTCCCTTTTTTAGCCAAAACAAGCGGTGGGCTCGGGTTCCTCAGGCTTGAACACACAGTGAAGCTGGTGGTACTCAGGCACGCCATCAAGGCACAAGAGACGCAAGACAGTGTACTATCAACAACCATCACTGATGAACCAATACACTAAAAGCTGAGAAGCTACGCCAATTCTCTCAGAATAAATTGGCCAGCTACACTGAGTGAAATAGGTGATGCTAGAAAAAGGTTACGAAGACAAGAGACAGACAAATGGCAACAACTAATATCCCAAGGCCAAGGAGTCTCGACTTTCAGAAGAGACAAGATCGGAAATACCTGGCTGAAGGATCCCATACTTTTGAGGCCATCAAGATTCATCGACGCCATCAAATTAAGGACGAACACGTTTGGAAACTCTGTTTCTAAGGAAAGCTGACAGTAACATTGACGTTAGATGCAGAAGATGCCACGCACAACGAGAAGCTCTGGGCCACGTAATAGGCGGTTGCATCCACGTTAAACCAATGAGGGTCAAACGTCACGATGACATTAAAGACTTAATAGCAGCGAGAACAAGTACCTCGTGCACAATATTCCCTGAGCCAACGATAAATGTTCTGGGTGAACTCATGAGGCCGGACTTGGTGATTAAAGACCAGGAAAGGCTCCTTGTGGTCGACGTAACGGTCCGCTACGAGGTCAGAGCCAGCCTAGAACGAGCATACAAAGAGAAAATCGATAAATACAAAACACCTGCAGAATATGTCAGAATACGGCTGGGATGCACAGAATCAAAAGTTCTGCCAATAGTGATCGGAGCAAGAGGCGCAATTCCGACACAAACACGACAAAATCTAAAACAACTAAGAATAACAAGAAAAGACACATTATCAATCTCGCTAATCGCATTGCGATCCTCGATCGAAATAGCCAACGCCTTTATTGATTACGGTTCGATCGAATAGACGTTAGTTTACGCTAGTAAACTGTAACCTGTAGTGTACATAGTAGACACCCTATTGACGTCAGTTTACGCAAGCAAACTGTAGCCTGTAGTGTACATAGTAGTAGACACCCCAATCACCCAACTATGTGCGTATCAGTTTTAGTACGCATTGCTTTAGTTCCGTGTCTACCGAGTGGTACTCACGGAACGACGTCCTTATTTATTTATTTATTTATTTATTTATTTATTTATTTATTATTAATTATTTATTATTCGTCAATTTATACACTTACGTGATATATCACTAAAATGAAAAGAGTGACACAAAACAGAAATAACAAAAGAAATGCGATAAGAATAGAAGAAAAGATAAAACACCAGTAATTGGAAAAGAAAAGATTACTAAACAAAACAACAAGATAAACATTATGGAAAAGAAAAGAAAAAGAGAGAAAGAGAGAAAACAACAAAAAAGAGAGGAGAAATGTCAAATAATTGGGGGATTAGCCCTCTGAGGTAAGGAGGTGCGAGTCGAACGGCGTTTCAGTTCTCTGAAACTGCCTCAGCGGCAGAGGGAGTTGGGTTCTTCATACCCAGCTCGGGCGGATGCCTTCACGTGGCTTCCCCGTTATCTCATTCTGACTGAGTAACTGAATTCCGCTTTCCCCCCGTGGGGACTCTGTTACCACTAATTTATCCAACTCCGTCCCAAAGGCAGTGGTACCCACCCTAACCCTCAAAATTATTTCGCTAATAGTATTAATTTAATTCAGTCATTAGTTGTACTTTACTGCTATTGCTTTTATTATTGTTATTATTTTTGTTATTGTTATTGTTGCTCGCGGTTAAGTTTAAAGCCCTACGGGAGGGCTATACCCCGGGATCGGCCTCGAACCGTCGTGCGGTGCGGACGTGCCGTCGTGCCGCTGCGTCTTAGTGCCTCGTTCTCGTGAATTGGTTAAGTGTAATATTTATTCAAAGTGCTCCCAGTGACAAAGTGTCTTGTCAAGACTCGTCCAGTGTGCTATTTGTGTCTCTTTTGTTTCGTCCAGTGTTGTAAAATGTGAACTTTGTGTTATGGGCCGTAATGGCGTCCATTCGGGATGCCTAGAGACGACGAGGTCGACCCATCATCATCCGATCTTCTCTCTGCCACCTTTCTGAGGATGATGGAATAATCCGAAAAGCCTCCGGATTACTCTAAAAGCTTTAAAGAGTCTACAAGCATATTTCCTCGTAATACATTAAATTTAGTATTACGTAATACCTTAGTGATTACTGTGCGTCTTCATCGATAGTGTGCTTGCGTTGCAAATAGAGCATATTCATTGGCTTACAAGCCAATACCAGGTTGACTCGCCACTGATTGGCTCCTGAGAGCCTATCCCTGTCCTTTCAGGTATGTGAGCATGTGCAGTAGTCGTTGATTGGCTGCTGCACATGACGTAGGATCTGCTCGACGAATAGGAATATTTCTGTCCTATGATAGGATGGCCTAGGCCAATCTCTCGACCGCATTCTTTTTCTCGTATAACCTACGCTCCTAGTATCATATGTCAGACCAAGTGCACTCTTAATCATATTTTAATCATATTGTTCAAAACCACTTGTAACTTCTTTATTTTTCACCATCGACACAGTAACCGTGATCCACGATATATACAGAGGGCATACGCAACATTTAAATTACCTGCTGTGTGTGAATAATTCTTACCCCTGTATTAGTTTCTTATTCTCAGCTGAGTGTCATCTAACCTATACCTCAATGCATGAAAATGAATTTTCGATTATCCTCTATGGATTAAAAGCTTCCTAGCGTGCTTATCTCATTTTAACTGGAACTATTTGAGGTATCAAGGGGCGCGGTAGCGGCCCGAAGGCAAGTTTGAGGCCCGTCAGGGGGCAGCATTGCCGTCGGGCACAAACTTGCAGCACAACATAGCAAAAGTAAGCGCACCATTCTATCAGGAATTGTTAATAGAATATAATCCGAAAGCTGATGTGTTAATTAATAAGAATATGTTGCGTATACACTGAAACAATATACAGTTCAGTTCTTATTGAGTATAGACTAAAACAATATACCGTTCACGGCCCTAGAATATTGTGCTGCAAGTTTACATTGATTTCATGATTTTCCAGATTTGTGTACAATGTGTGCTTCCCCTTCCACCACTATTTTTCATGTAGTAGCAGTAGTGGGGCGTATAGTGAGGATTATTGTTGAAGATCACTCATTTTTGCAGGAGCTGATGTAGAATCTGACAATACGTATTCAGTGGTAGAGGGAAAAGCGTAGGAATCACATACGTGAGAACGCTGATATGTCGTTGGTCAACAGCAATTGCCTCCCCTCCCCATATATTTAAGTAATAAAGTCATGAACGAAACTTGACAACTGTTGCTACGATTTCATTACTTTCTAGTTCTGAATTTGACAAGAATATAATTGTTTTATTTAAATTTAGTTGAATGTTTAAAAATACTGTTTATTATGATTATGATAGTAATAAGTAAAAAACGGAAACTTGACGTCTTTGGTTGATTTCACAACTTTCAAGAGCTTCTTTTCAATAAGGTATATACCACTTTTTCAATTTATTAGAAGATAGTTTTGGAATTGTAATTTTAGTTTGTTCAGTAGGGGGTAGGATGTTGTAGAGGGAGTTATATTGTATTTTGTTCAGTATGGGATAGGGTATTTTTTATTTTGTTCAGTA
>NW_017177945.1:24460-32945 GCF_001652005.2 Ceratina calcarata
GGATTTTACTTTACCTTTTTTACTATACTTTACATTATCTTATCTATTTTACTTATTTTATCTTTATTTTACTTATCTTACTTTCTAAGACTTACCTTAACCTTTGTTTGTTTATTTTATACTTCAATATTTCTCTGACTCTGTCCACTCCCCTACCTGAAATTAAAAGATGTGATGTTTATGCTACGTATACTCAGCTGATTTCGGACACATAATTTAAAATCTTAAACTTTATACTTACCTGACTCCCCTATACTTCCCTATCTCTCCTGACCGTCTCCTGTCCTTATACTCCTTTGAATTCCCTTTTTTTGTCCACTTTCCCTGTGTATGAATGATCAGTGTGAATGGTGTGTGGGATGGCGCATGTGTTAGGGAGGCTGGGAGTGCCTACGGTGCTGCAGCGGCTGTTTCACCCTGCAGTTCCAAGGGCTGATGTGTGCGGTGCACTACCGAGGCCTTCCCTGCACATGTTGTCAGGGAGTACCTCCTTCGGGCTCTGGCCAGGCATTGTACTTTGGGTTGGGGTATCGGAGCCCCAACTGTGTTGACGGACGAGTGCTTCCCGTGCGTGTATGCCTGGGAGGTTAAGTGTTAGCGCAGGGTCGGCGGAGTACCGCCGAGCGTGGAGATCCGTGGGTGCACCCACCTGCGTGCTACCCGTCCCCTAGTACATAAGCGGTACCAAATAAATAAATATGGCACAATTTCTGAAATATAAAACTCCTAAAAATGAAAATTCTACGCAAGTACGAAACTCTGTAAACAGAAGTATTCTGAACTACACGGAGAAAATAATGAATCAAGAGGATCCATTAACTCCAACTCTCCAGAAAGGTATTGCATCTACTAGTATTGATACAATACCATATAACGCAATTCATTCACCAACTTTTACACTTCAAAGAAGCCCTCCCTTAGCTACTCAAAAATCCACATCGGATGAACTGAGTACAAGTTCAATCCTTGGCACTACATCCTCTGTAAAACGTAAGCATAACATCTCCGCTAACTCTCAAAGTAGCAGTCGCGGAAAGAAGAAAACGTATAAGAAAACAAATCCTGATCCAGATGATTCCCTATCTGAGCTTTCAGATACCTTAGATGAACAGGATTCTCCGGTAAACATTTCTACCAAACTCACTACTCTTGTTGAGTCTCTTCTTGAAAGCAGGCGTGAAATAGAAACTGTTCGTACTAAATCTTCTAACCTTACAGGCACCTACCAGAAAAAACTCAAAATTGCTGAACAGAACATCAAAGATGTCTGCCAGGAGCTGGAGATCTTGAAACTTAACCACAAAAAGGCAAAGGCACTAGAAGCGAAAAATAAAAAATTAACCGAAAGAAACAGATTTCTTGAAACCCAACTGCAGAGCGTCGCTATTCAGTTGGCTAGGAAAGCCTCGGCTCCTGTGGCTGATACCTTTCCTACTACTGTTTCAAATAGAGACACACCAAACCCTAGCAACCTTGTAGAACTTATAAGTAGCAACATCGATGAGAAACTCCGCGATTTCAAGAATGATGTAATCGCTGCAATTTTAAACAAAATAGCTCTAGCAGATCTTGGGAAAACCACGGAGTCGGCTCAACCGACCCCTAGAGGTTCAATGCCATCTTCTGCTACAGATACCTCAGCACGCAAATCCCATCGTACCTCCGAAATGTGGTCCCAGGTAGTTGGGAAAAAATCAAAGAAAAAAATACCTGATTCACCTAAACATATCCAACCCAAGAACCAGCAAACTTTTACCTCTGAACCCTCTTCGGTTACCCACCAAACATCCACCTCTAACAGTGGCCCTAACCGAGGACAGAAAAAACCTAAAAATACAGAGGTTATATATATCACCGAAACTGCCAAAAGCTCTATGAAACTTCCACAAATTATTAGGGTGGCGAAGGAAAACATTAATCTTCAAGAAATAGGCGTTGAAATGATAAAACAAAACTCAGCAAATGGTGGATTAATTTTGGAAATCCCAAAGAAAAATGGCAAATCCATTGCCCCTACTTTAATGGAAAGAATTAAAGACCTATTTCCACCAGATGAGGTCCATATCACCTGCCCTATTAAATACAGAGAGCTTCTCCTGACAAGTGTTGATGTTTCTGCTACACAAACAGAAATTCTCAACGCTCTCCAGGCCACATGTGGTCCCCATGAGAATTTCATCCTTGGCCCTGTACGACCTAACACTAGAGATGAATAAACGGTATTTGGGTTTAAGGGAAATCGACGGCGTGCATTTTATTTTACAAACCCGATTCTCTATTCCCGGCAGTTTAGTTTAGGGCACCATCCCTAACAACCAAACTTACTACTCTTGTTGAGTCTCTTCTTGAAAGCATGCGTGAAATAGAAACTGTTCGTACTAAATCCTCTAATCTTACAGGCACCTACCAAAAAAAGCTCAAAATTGCCGAACAGAACATCAAAGATGTCTGCCAGGAGCTGGAGACCTTGAAACTCAACCACAAAAAGGCAAAGGCACTAGAAGCGAAAAACAAAAAATTAACCGAAAGAAACAGATTTCTTGAAACCCAACTGCAGAGCGTCGCGATTCAGTTGGCTAGGAAAGCCTTGGCTCCTGCGGCCGATAACTTTCCTACCTCCGTTTCAAATAGAGACACACCAAACCCCAGCAACCTTGTAGAACTCATAAGTAGCAACATCGATGAGAAACTCCGCGATTTCAAGAATGATGTAATCGCTGCAATCTTAAACAAAATAGCCTTAGCAGATCATGGGAAAACCACAGAGTTGGCTCAACCGACCTCTAGAAGATCAATGCCATCTTCTGCTACAGATACCTCAGCACGCAAATCCCATCGTACCTCCGAAATGTGGTCCCAGGTAGTTGGGAAAAAATCAAAGAAAAAAATACCTGATTCACCTAAACATATCCAACCCAAGAACCAGCAAACTTTTACCTCTGAACCCTCTTCGGTTACCCACCAAACATCCACCTCTAACAGTGGCCCTAACCGAGGACAGAAAAAACCTAAAAATACAGAGGTTATATATATCACCGAAACTGCCAAAAGCTCTATGAAACTTCCACAAATTATTAGGGTGGCGAAGGAAAACATTAATCTTCAAGAAATAGGCGTTGAAATGATAAAACAAAACTCAGCAAATGGTGGATTAATTTTGGAAATCCCAAAGAAAAATGGCAAATCCATTGCCCCTACTTTAATGGAAAGAATTAAAGACCTATTTCCACCAGATGAGGTCCATATCACCTGCCCTATTAAATACAGAGAGCTTCTCCTGACAAGTGTTGATGTTTCTGCTACACAAACAGAAATTCTCAACGCTCTCCAGGCCACATGTGGTCCCCATGAGAATTTCATCCTTGGCCCTGTACGACCTAACACTAGAGGCACTGTCACCGTTTGGTGCAAATGTGATGAAAATGCAGCCTTCAAGCTTCTTAAAAAACAAACGTTAACTATTGGCTGGTCTACTGCTCGTATTTTACCCTTAGAGAATAGGCCAGCTCAGTGTTATAAATGCTGGAATTATGGCCATGTAAGAGGTAACTGTACCTCTAATAACATGTCGGAATGGTGTTACAAATGTGGCAATAAAAGCCACACACCAAATCCATGTCCGTCCGACAATCTGACATGCAGACTCTGCACGACAAACAATCTCAGCCACAATCACAAGATGGGCTCGGCGAATTGTCAATCTCTTTTAAACTATAAGAAGAACAACTCGCAACATCCCGTCCAGGCAAAAAAGTCGAATAACCGTTCTATAACCGCTTCCACGACTGGGTTGGAGGAGCCTATGACTGAACAATTAACCTAATGGCTCCAAAACATACCTTATCCTCGCACATACCTATAGATATAATACAAACCAATCTAAACCATTCATCTGCAGCTCAATCGCTTCTTGAAGCGTACATGATAGAACACGGCATACACTTCGCCTTAGTATCTGAACCATATAACCCTATCAAAGCTAGATGGATTGGTGGTGGTACTGACAACAGAGCAGCCATCGTAATAAACTGCTCCCTCAAATCAAACCCTAAAGTTATTGCTAATGCCAATAACGTAGTAATAATTCAGGTAAACATCCTTATTCTAATTTCAGTATACTTCCCGCCGAGAGAGGTCCGTGTCGTTTTTGAGAATCGACTGAGAGATATCAGCGGATATATTTCCAAATACTACGATCACCCGATTCTAATTGGCGGCGACTTCAATGCCCATAACATCCTATGGGGCAGTCTGAAAAACAATTTACGCGGAATTACACTCGCCAAATGGGCCCGATCTAATAACCTAACAATATTAAATTCGGGCAGCGAACCGACATATGTGAAATCGCATTGCTCGTCAATCGTGGATATCACGATGGCAAACAGCCACTGGTCGTACTGAAAACTGGAAGGTGCTCGATAGGGAAACGCTGTCAGATCACCGATATATCTATCTCAGGTATGTTCCTTCCAAAACAAACAACTCCAAACCTCCTCTTTTTCCTAGGTGGAATATAAAATCTTTTAACTCCAACACCTGTGACACCCTAACGAACGTTATCTCTTGGAACAACGAGTTGACACGTCACTCTGCATTTTTTAAGAAAATTGACTACACTGACAAACAGTTGCATATTCTTTGCAATTCTTCTATGTCCAAACATTCACCGTTTTTTAAGCTACCGCCTCAAGCATGGTGGTCTCCCGAACTTAATCAAATGAGACGACGCTGCCAAACAGCTCATAGGAGCTGGCAACGCTCTAAGAAAACATGCTTGATAAAACCTTTCTCTTTAGTAACTCTAGCTAAAGAAAAGCTATATCGCTCGTACAAAAAGAAGTTTAAGTATGCAATCGAAAAAGCAAAAAATGATAACTGGAAGAAACTCCTAAACAATGTAGACAACGATATATGGGGTCTTCCATATAAATGGGCTACAAAAAAGTTAACCACGTCAACTATTCCACTAACAGAGTCAATTGAACCCGCTACTTTAGACATTGTTCTCTCATCTCTCTTTCCTAATGCTGTCAATCCTAAACTTAAAGTCAGCAACTTTGCTTGGCAGACAGAGCTCAATGTTACTTCTGACGAGATCCTCATTGCAGTTAAAAAAATGATGAAGAAAAATACTGCCCCTGGCCCATCAGGCGTACCATATTTTATCGTGGGACGTTTAATCTCCACTAACTTACAATTTTTCTCTAATCTTTTTACGGAATGATTAAGAAAATCCATTTTTCCTACTATCGTGCGCAAAGTTCGAGTTTGCGCACTAAAATGCGTGCGCAAAGTACCACTTTCCCGCACGCTGAGAAGAGCGTGCAGAGCCGTCAATTTGTTCAAATATATCGCGCTTAGCCAAGAAATTTCTAATTGATTTTGTCTATCGTCTTATGTCTAAATGTTTAATCAATATTCATTCATTAACTGTCTAATTTCCATAACGGATTGTGCGTTAGTTCTGTTCATTGATATAATTTGATTTGTAGTGTTCTTGTGCGGTGGTTAAATAAAAAGAAAAGTTCAAGTTCAAAAGTGTGGGAATGTAAGGATGCATGAGTGTAAGGATGTGTGTGGCCACGTGTCGTCGGGAGGCGCGTGGAGGACCCGCGGAGGTCAGCGGAAGCGGATTATCGGCAACTATCCGAGCGGAGTCGATATTGTTTATAAAATGTTTCGAGCTCCGCGGATGGTGTCGATGATCAAGGGCCGCCGCGAGCCGTTGGGACTCCACGTGTCCGTTTGGCGGCAACGTTAGCGGTATGATAGGAAAATTGACGAATATGTGAAGAATGTGTGAGGAGTGTGTGGTGTGTGGTGTGTGAAATATAAGGGGCTGAATCCGAAGCTTGAGAGGTCAATCGTGAACCGAGCGAATCAGTGTGAAGACGTTGAATAAAGATTTTTGTTAAAAGTAGTAAACTCTGATCGTTTTCCCATCCAGTGGAAGGGATACCTTGAAATCCCCTTTCCCATAAAAGTATTATTCAAATATTAATTTCAAAAGAAAAATGTCGAAGACAATGAGTACTCATGCTAGTGGTAGTAAAGACGATGATGTGCCACCTGAAATGCTTGCAGCAGCAAAAGAAATCGCCTTCAATTCGTTGCCCAATATTTCCAAACGAAAATATACAATAGTATATAATGAATTCAAAAAGTGGCGTAGTACAAAAAATACAAATTCGTTCGCCGAAGCTGTGTTATTAGTATACTTCAACGAAATAGGTTCTAAGTTTGCTGCATCGACACTGTGGTCAAAGTATTCCATGCTGAAAGCGACAATCAAAGCGTATGATGGCATTGATATAAGTAAATATCCACAATTAATAGGATTTTTAAAGAAAAAGAATTCGGGATATAAGCCAAAAAAATCAAAAGTATTAACAACAGCTGACGTGTCGAAGTTTCTCGAAGAAGCACCCGATGCAGAATATCTTGGCATGAAGGTATTTATTTTATATGTGCATATGTATTAATTAATGTATAGTGACATTTTTTGTGAATTAAAAACTTGTAATCATTTCTTTTATAGGCATTACTGGTTATAGGACTTTCTGGTGCATGCAGAAGAGAGGAATTAACAAATTTATGTACAGAAGACGTACAAGACCATGGTACATTTTTATCCATAACACTACAAAAAACAAAAACTAAAATTACTAGAACATTTACGGTAGTTGGCGAATTTTATACAATAATTAAAAAATATATGGAAAGAAGGCCAAATAATTCAAAAACAAACAGATTTTTTTTAAAATATAGAGCAGGGAGATGTGTTTTACAGCCACTTGGCATTAACAAGATTGGTAGTGTACCTCAGGAAATAGCCAAATATCTTAAACTAGAAAATCCTGAGCTGTATACAGGACATACATTTAGGAGATCATCCGCCACGATACTTGTTGACGCGGGAGGAGATATTACGGATTTGAAAAGACACGGTGGGTGGAAATCGAATACAGTTGCGGAAGGGTATATTGAAGAATCGATTTCAAATAAAAAAGCGATCGGCCATCGCATTGAAAGCGCAATACCCTCAAGGTCAATGAGTTCAAAGCGTTTAAAGCTCGATGGAAATATAATAACTGAATCAATAGTAAATAATGAAGAAACAAATATGTCTAGAGAGAATAACACGGATGAAAATAATATAAATATTCTTAATGTTGAACAAAATGAAAATTCTGATTTATTAAAAAATATGGACATAAATGTGACCGATTTAGATAATTTAAAAAACGTTCAATTTATTAATTGTAATGTTACGATTAATATTAATAATAATAAAAAAATGTGAAATATAAATTTGTAACAAGACTTTCAAATTATCATTTTTCCATTCGGGGGGGCTTCGCCCCCCCGAACCCCCCCTTCCGCGCCCGAGCACTCCCCTTCCCCGTCCTCGCGACACCGCTTTACGCACTTCGTAGGAAAAATAGTATACGATACGCGTGCCCTGCGTAGGTGTACTCACACTCGCTCTTTTGGCGCCCTCGCTTCGCTCGGGCGCCAAACTCCGCTCGTGCGCGAATCACCTACTTTGCGCACTTGTATCGTAATGTACTATTTCCTTCCAGTTGGAAAAAAGCAAAGCTGGTTCTCCTAAGCAAACCTAATAAACTACCTACGGACCCATCCGCCTAAGGACCCTCTGCCTATTAGATGATCTTGGCATGATCTTTGAAAGAACAATCGTGGCGCGTCTAGAAAACCACATGAGAAACACAAATAATAATCTTTCCGAATGGCAGTTTGGATTCAGAAAAGGACGTTGCACTATCCAAGCAATTCATAGAGTAATCAGTCGGATACGCTCTAACATTAGTAAAGGCAAAGTATCCATCTCGATTAGCTTAGACATCTCAAATGCTTTTAATAAACTGCCGTGGTCATTAAAGGGCTAGTTGATAAAAAATTTCCTAATTACCTAGTTAAAATTATCTACGACTATCTCAGAAATCGAGAGATTATCACAATCTGGCGAAACCATTACTGAAAAAGTTAGTGCCGGTGTACCTCAAGGTTCTGTCCTTGCAGCCACTTTGTGGAATATAGGATTTGACTCTATTTTTAGGTCCAATCTGCCGATAGGGGTTGAAAACACCGGATATGCGGATGATACGCTGATACTGGTCTCAGCTAACTGCTTTTTCCAGTGCAGAACTAAAGCGGCTATTGCCTCTCTAATCACTGTTAAAAATATTAAAAAATTGGGGCTATGTATTGCTCCCCATAAAACTGCAATTGTCTGCTACGCCAACAGCAAAAGCATTCCTAACAACCTCTACAATTTTATCTATGTAGACAACGTTAGAATCTCTTTCTCCGATGCCTTTAAATATCTAGGAATCACCATTGACAAGAGACTGACTTTCTCGAAACATATCGACTCAGTCATCACCAAGGTAACAGAATACATTAATAACATTAGCAGGATCCTACCCAATGTCAATGGCCCATCTGAATTTGCCAGAAA
>NW_017177945.1:33565-34395 GCF_001652005.2 Ceratina calcarata
TTAAATCCGGATAGGAGACGGAATAACTCTACGTCATAAAACGGATTAATTTCGTCTAGCGAGAGCCTTCGCAGACGACGGTACGCATACGATACCTTCTCACACGACAATGATTCTTCGAAACCGTTCGCGGTTCGAAGTACCGATACGCGCTCTTTGTCTAAATACAACGCGTCTCTCTCGCACTCGTAACCCAGGCGTATACACGCCTCGATGAGTCACGGCTCGCGGCTATAAGAAATAGACCGCGAGTTATAAGAAATTTGCCATAACAAGTTGGCTTAACCGTCTCGTTTATTTTAAATTCTCGCGAACATATAATATATTAATCTATCGACTGACTAACTAAACGTTAATTTCTTCGTCGGATAAAATTCCGGATTTGTATAATACGTGCGGAGACGCATGATACACAATGCAGCTCCTCCGACTTATACGTATTTTTAACACATACAAATCGCGGTCATGGCTGACACTTATTCAGACATTGAACAGGCAAAGAGCAGAAGCAATGGGAGTATCCAAGAAGTTAACACACTAAAAAGGGGAAGATGTGACATTATGATGAATAAATGGAGAAATAGGCTAACATCCCCTCCGCTTAATGCACACCCGCTTATCTCTATGTGTAGGACGGTTCTTCCTTTATGGATACTTCTCACTCACAGGTTTATAGAAAGATACATACGATACCTTCTCTTACGACAATGATTCTTCGAAGCCGTTCGCGTTTAGAAGTACCGATACGCGCTCTTTGTCTAAATATAACGCGTCCCTCTCGCACTCGTAACCCAGGCGTATACACGCCTCGATGAGTCACGGCTCGCGGC
>NW_017177946.1:0-739 GCF_001652005.2 Ceratina calcarata
ATTTAGGAACTTTACATGTATATATATAAATGATCTACTTTGTATACTTGTACGTACGTATGATTACTGATAGTGGCAGACACGAACACAATTTAATAAAAAGAGTGTTACATAAATACGGAGGTCGTATTTGTTTTTTAAAAACATAAGACGATCGTCAAAATTATTGAAAAATGTTACGCCCGATTAAAGCAATTGTAAGACAGGTACACATAATAATATTGTACTATATAACCTATTATCAAGAAGACAATTCCAGTTCTATGGATTAAATCATTTCAGAAACAAAATCTAATTCTAATTCGATCATTAAGTACAAAAAGGGTGACGAGAGAAATGCGCAATTCGTCAGCAGTAAGAAGTTCGAGTCCGAATGTTCCAGGACTCACTGATAAATGTGTGAAGGTTCCAAATACACGTACGACAGATTATTATTTAACAATTACCACCATATAAACGTATTGAATAATCGTGACTTTTATCGTAGTACAATATATGATAAAGTAATTCACTTTTAAATTACTCACTATTTTACCTTTAATTATCTTAACGTTTTGCTTTTCAGCTGTCGGTCCTGGTGCTGCTAAGGATAAGGAATACAAAAATCCAGAATATTTTTGTTATAACATAGACAGCTTTGGAGAAGCAGAAGTAGAACTAGCAAAATACAGATTACCAGCTCCTTCTAACAAGAAACCTTATCCAAAATAGTTTTTGACATAATATTTATTTGTTTTCT
>NW_017177947.1:0-739 GCF_001652005.2 Ceratina calcarata
TAGTATCGAGAATTACATTGCGCAGATACGCATGGCAAACTCAAGGGCAACCACCAGGTTCAACCGGAAGTATGGGACGACCAGGAACCGGAAACTGGAATACTGAAACTTTCATTGAAGGGAGTTACGTAGGAGATAGGTAATCAATTATTTCGTTAATTTTAGCATTGTTACTGTTTCTTTTTATTCTATTATTGCATCTTGTAATTTTACAAAATATCAGATTTAGTCCGACGCCGAGTTATGGAAACGAAGGTACACGTAAGCCTAATGGTTATGCTTACGGTAGTTCTGGAGGATATGGATATGGTAATAATGGAGGATATGGTTTTAATCGACCATCTGGCTATGGAGGAATTTCAGGGACATTAGCTAATGGAGATGAATTCGGATCTGTGGAACCAAACTACCCCGAAATAAACGCCCCTGCGCATCCAAATCTTCAAACGCAAAAAGTAGTAATTACTGTTAACTAAATTTATGTGTGATACATTTTTTAATAATTTTATATGCGGTATTGTTTTAATTACAGGCTGTAGCTTTAAAAGCTTTAGCAGGTGTTGCCTTAATTGCAACGGCTGCTGCATTAGCAACAAATCCTGTTCTTCTTCCACTTGGCGCTGTATCAGGGAGAAGAAAGCGATCGAACTCGGATATTGAAAATAAAGATCAGTTTCTGGATAATTTAATTCGCGGACGAATTTTCGAGAAAAGTCTTATCAAGGTATATTTATAATTC
>NW_017177948.1:0-738 GCF_001652005.2 Ceratina calcarata
ACAGAAAAGCTATGGACATGACAAGAACAAGCTGGAAAGTCATAAAAAAGGAAAATCACGTAAAAGACCAGGTAAACAGATCTGAAAATACAGGACCGGAATGGTCAAGGCAAAGGCGTAGACACGATACCAAAGAAATAAAATAGGCAGACACCAGAAATTATTGTTGTTATTAATTACAGACTCATGATACAATCCTGGCCATTAAAATAATGCAACACGAATAAAAGGGTGATAGAAGATATACGTAAAGAACTATCCAACGAACCAGCAAATTAAAACAACAAACAATAGAACAGGAAAATACTGAAGAAACATTTGAATCCAATATTACTGACCAGACAATAAACCGAGAAAACCAGAAAATTACTAGAAAGACAAGACGAACAAACGAGAAAGAAAAAACGAGAGGTAAGCAGAAAAACATGAAAATATAAACCACGTAAAATCAACGCATAGAACAAACGAATAACGAATGAAAAAATTCTTTACAGAAAAGCTATGGACATGACAAGAACAAGCTGGAAAGCCATAAAAAAGGATAAATCACGTAAAGAACCAGGTAAACAGATGTGAAAATACAAGACCGGAGTGGTCAAGGCAAAGGCGTACACACGATACCAAAGAAATAAAATAGGCAGACACCAGAAATTATTGTTATTATTAATTACAGACTCATGACACAATCCTGGCCATGAAAATAATGCAACACGAATAAAAGGGCGATAGAAGATATAC
>NW_017177949.1:0-738 GCF_001652005.2 Ceratina calcarata
ATAATATTTTATTAATTAACTGTAATATTTACTTTAGTTAATGAGAAATCTTTTTAAAAATTGATAGGAATTTCGAGATCAGTTAGCCACGTCAGTAATACCGTCGTAACGGATCTGTTTGATTTTTTGCCGGGCACAAAAACCGACTTATAAAGCCGAAGAGAGGGCAAGAAAGGGTGGAGAGTCCATTTCGGTCGTGGGGATCGGTGGAAAATGTTTCATTTCGTGGGACGAGCCTGAAAAACGTTTATTAAAACGTTCAAGAGGTCTGGAACGATTCTCATAGTCAGAACCTCGACTTTTCAAACTCCCTATTTGCAACCGACAGCCTGTAAGCCTCCATCTTTCACCTACCTTACGCTCATCGACTCTAATCATTTCCATATTTTTTTCTACCATTACACACACAAACATAGATTAAATATTCATATTCATTAATTCAAGTATAATAATCGAAACATGAGAACAATTTTTATGTCTCATTTCAATGCACGATTCTATAGTAATCACGATCGATCGCGCGAGACAATGATAAAGATTTGAAAACAGTTTGGGCACAAGTTATCCCTTCACGTGTACACTTTTCCAGCTCGCCTCGGGCACAGAATCGATCTCGCGCGAGGCCGATTAATAAATTGCTTCCGTTCAATTACAGGCTCGTGATAAATCGAGCCACCAACCACCCCCCCCCCACACTCCTCCCTTCATCCTTTTAGGTCCCACGAATAGGTACACTCC
>NW_017177950.1:0-738 GCF_001652005.2 Ceratina calcarata
TTGTTTTATCAGCTTATGAAACCACTCTGAAAGAGGGGCTTCATTTCGAGAAGAGGATGTTCCACGGCACATTTGCGACGGTAAACTATTCGAATATAATCTGACTCTTTGAGAAACTAAATTTGTTCATTGATAAAATAATCGTAAATGCAGGCTGACAGGAAGGAAGGGATGTCCGCGTTCGTCGAGAAAAGATCGCCGAAATTCACCAACCAGTAGAACTGAGTATACTCAACTTAACGTTAACGTGCAATCGAATACTTATTTTTGTATTGAGAATTTTGTAATACTTTTTATATTGTTGTTCAAATAAAAATGGTTCCTAATCGTTTTAAATGAAGGGGGCAAAGACAAGACGCGGAGAACGTTCGTAGAGAACTTTTATTATTTAAACGCTACATTCTAACATCGTGTTCCTCGGGTATGATATAATTAATATATATTTTACAGTTAACGGTTCCAGGTAAAATGTCTACTTATTAATGCAGTAATCATGGCGCTCCCGGAAGTACGGAGACGCCGTTGAAAGGTAGTATCCAAGAACGATATAATAGGAACAATGGAATTTCACACCAACGGTATTACAATAA
The DNA here is from genome assembly GCF_001652005.2 of Ceratina calcarata. Lineage (NCBI taxonomy): Eukaryota > Metazoa > Arthropoda > Insecta > Hymenoptera > Apidae > Ceratina > Ceratina calcarata. The sequence continues at coordinate 591 of NW_017177950.1, forward strand.
ATATGAAACCTCGTAGTAAACGTTATACATATGTTTTACAATCCTCTCGGCGTTTTTCTGTTTTCCTCAGATTTTTCATGGAGAATCGATAGCTACGCGGTATAAAAAGATGTTCCCGTTTCTTTTCTTCATTACAGAAAAGTAATTC
>NW_017177952.1:0-738 GCF_001652005.2 Ceratina calcarata
AAGAGGACAAATGTTGGAAACCAGTCGCATATTATAGTCAGCGAACAACACCGGTGGAAGTCAAATACCATAGCTTTGTGCTGAAATGTCTCGCTGTCGTTAACGCAATTGAACGATTTAGGAATTATCTGGAGGGGATAAGATTAAAAATACTTGCCGATTGTGATAGTTTTCGTTTAACTTTAAGCAAACACAATGTGAATCCGCGAATTTCTCGTTGGGCTCTATTTGCAAGATTTTGATTACGAAATTCAACATAGACCGGGAAAAGAGATGAATCACGTCGACGCACTCAGCCGTTACCATAGCGTTTTAGTTATTGAGGGCAATACTTTTGAACAGACACTATCGATATCTCAGTATAGAGCTCCCGAAATTAGAAACATTCGAGATGAATTAGAAAAAACAGAAATGAAACATTTCGAACTACGAGACAGAATAGTGTACCGCAAGGATAAGACTGGGAAATTGTTATTTTATGTACCGCGTTCAATGGAAGACAACGTCATACATACGTGTCACGACGAGTTAGGTCACGTTGGCCAAGATAAAGTTTTTAATAATATGAGTAAATTGTATTGGTTCCCAAACTTGCGGGAGAAAATTAGGGAGCATATTTCCAATTGTTTACGTTGCATTGAATTTTTACCCCCTAACGGAAAAAAGGAGGGATATTTACATAGTGTTTAAAGATAGAGGCTTTGCAAGGTTTAAGAGCATTGCTCGGCCTTGCGAATA
>NW_017177953.1:0-738 GCF_001652005.2 Ceratina calcarata
AAAAAGCTTGATATTTAAAAAACTGCGAACTTTTTCAGCTTTCATAAACCGCACTAGTGAATTCTATCCGAGCGTGCATGAGAAAGCATCGTCTAAATTTTGATGAAAATTGGTCAAATCATGTTCCGCTATCTGCCTCGAGATGTGATAATTCACAAAGCCGATGTGACGAAGTCGAGGAACGTGAAACAACGAACCGGCGAACAATTTTACGCTACTATTCACAACAAAAAGTAACGCGAGCCGCGCCGGTGTGTAATCGCGACAAGCCCCAGGCCACGGCACCTCTGATTTTTCAAATACCACACCGTCGGTCGAGCTCTTTGTATTGCTATAAGTTTTAAATTTATTCTCTCGTCCGTCCGTTCGCTTCGCCTCGCTCTCACCTTCGTCATTCGTTCTTTCTCGTTCGGTCCTGGTTTCCGATCCTGGGGGTAACCTCAGTGTTTTGTATGCGACTGGAGGGTCCCGGCATAGCTCGTGCATGGCGTATTCATGGAAAAGTTCGTCAGAAGATATTCAGGTTGACCCGTTCCCTCCTTCGACTTTCCCGCTTTTCCTTCGTGATTTTCTCGGACGTTATCCGTTTCTTTTCCATTTTCTTGCTATTTATTCTCACCCATGGCCTTCCTATCTCCTCTTCTCTTTTTTTCTCTTTGAATCCTTTTTCCCTTTTAGTTTGCAAAATTTTGTATTAAATTTTTTTTATTATTCATTTGTAATAAATGTACCCTAATC
>NW_017177954.1:0-738 GCF_001652005.2 Ceratina calcarata
TTTTTGACCGGGTAGAAATCATAACTGGCTCGTGTCATTATCAGCTATAATTACATGTTATTTTTTCTGTCCAAACATCTTGTAGCGATAGTGGGTGATGTCAAAACAAATTACATTTATTTTTGATACCATTTACATTGCACAATAAATATTTCTCGTGTCATCGTAAAGAAGATATTTAAGTGTCTATATTTAAATAGATCACCCTTTAAACCTTTCATACAAAAATCTGTTGATTAATTTGATGTGCTATCAATTATTATCTATAATTAGCTAAACAACGTCAATTGCAACAATTATTTGATTAATCAAAGCTCGTTGACACGATCAGTATCAAAGTGTGATAAGTCAATCGTCTGATTGATAAGAGAAAACTGTCGTTTCTTTCGTTCAGAACCGTCTCTGGCGAAAAACTAGGAGACCTTCTGGAAGGGGATGCTACGGTACCGATCCCAATAGAAATTGGAATTTCCACTGGGCAGGTAACTAGACTAAATTAACGCGAACAAGAAATCTTGTCACGTTCTTTACTTTTATTTGTTAATTACACGTTTAATACATTGAGCGATTTGATTCATCTCTGCGATTTGATAAATTAATTTTAAGAGATTTTTGATTACCGATTAATATATAGATAACAAAATTTTGCAGTGCAATTATTTATGTCTTCAGATATACAATATTACGTATAATATTAATTATTAAATACATTATTTACGTCTTTAAATAAATATTTAC
>NW_017177955.1:0-738 GCF_001652005.2 Ceratina calcarata
GAACCATTCCAAGCTGACAAGTTTTATGTGGTCCAACCCTTTTTTCATTTTTTCTATCAATTTCGATATTTTGTGAAATATATATTTCGTCAAAACTTAAAACACATAATTTGTGACTTGCAGATAGATCACTTGATTTCACTCTCATTAAATTAACAATTTGAACAAGAATTCCTTCATCTATTGGAACTTTAGTTGCCCATTTTCGTATTGTAGACAATCCTGGTAGTGGAAACTTCTTATTTTTTAAATATTTATATGCTTTTGGACTAATAGATCTAAGTGCTATAGCTGAAGCTATGTCATCATTATTCCATTGAACCTTCTGTTGATTTGGGTGGAATAGCTTCCTGATTTGCCCCGCGGTAAAAATTAGGCTTAATATATCATTAACTTTACTCGTAACCGTTTTATCAAAAGATCTTTCTTTTGCAATAAGTTGTTTTTTTAACTTTTCAATTTCAGATTTCAGTTCTAGGTTTTCTTTCTTGCTCTGAAAAAAATTGAATTATGCGTTATCGTATATTAATTATTATCACATTATCCAATGCTTAATTTTCCTTACTGTTTAAGAAGTTCATTAAATTCATTAATGCATGAAGCAGAGCAGGTACTTCTGGATAAATTATGACTATGTTTATTAATGTCAATATCAGATATATTTTGATTCGGTGTAGAACATAGTGTAGCGACTTAGTCGCTGACAGTTTTAGTTTACGCTAAGGTCTGTTTAGCGTC
>NW_017177956.1:0-4793 GCF_001652005.2 Ceratina calcarata
TATTAATATTTCTCCTTAAAAGTACGCACCTTCACTTAAATGTAACCAGCTGTGAATGATTTAAATTGATACAAGGAGCCACTTGGAAAATGTATTTTACTATTTAATAATATTTGTGAATTTATAAGCAACAAATTGTAACTTGTAGATTTTTGTTGCACTGGCCATTTTTATAATCCTGCAAGTTGCAAGTTAAATCACTGATATTATTGGTTTAGCAAGAAAGTAATTTCGATTTTCACAAATACATAATGTTATAACAATCGAAATTACTTTTTTGCCAACCCAACAGTACATTTCACAAATGTTCACTGCGCAATCAATAATCAATTTCGCATGTTACAATACTACTATTATTTGATATGCAATTTTAAAATTCAAATTTTGGGAACCAGAGATCACTTTAAGATCCTAGCACTAATATATTTCAGTGCGTTACAATGTCAACCATATTAGATATACACTAAAGTTGACAAAATTCTTTTTCTGTTCCCTTAACAGCGAAGGATTACGGACTTTTTCTCGCCGACGAAGACGTGAAGAAAGGCGTTTGGCTGGAGCCTGGTCGTAACTTGGATTATTACATATTGAGAAACGGCGATCTACTCGAGTATCGTCGAAAACTGCGAACACTTCGCGTGCGAATGTTGGATGGAACATTGAAAACGATACTGGTGGATGATAGTCAGCCAGTCGCTAATTTGATGGTAGTCATCTGCACAAAAATCGGTATAACAAACCACGACGAGTACTCATTAGTGCGCGAGTTACCCGAGGAGGAGACGGAGAACCAAAAGCCGGGAAACTTTGGCACATTGACCTTGAAAAGGAGGAAGGAGGACAAGGGTGAAAGGGACGCGAAGATGGACCAACTGAGGAAAAAGTTGAAGACCGACGACGAAGGTGAGCGAGGACTTAATTTGAAATAAGCGATGATTTGTAGGTATAATACAGGGTGTCCCAGAACTAGTGTTAGGCCTTGAAATGGGGAGGAGCCATGGTGATTTTAAACAACTTTTTCCTTTGCAAAAAAGTTGTCCGAGGCGTGGTTGTCGAGTTATTAACAAAAATTACCGACCAACCAGAGCGTTCGTATACAAGGCGGGCAGGAGCGCGATAACCGCCTCGTGCGTTGCCGCGGCCCTTTTTCAAGTAAATGTTACTTAAGAAAATTTCAAAGGAAGATTATAGATCATACAGACCCATAATGTCAATCAAGGATTGAGTATAGAATCGCATCAGCCGCATATCATTTTGCATCAATTTAATAAATAGAATAATATAATTGGTACCAAAAGTATTGTACACTACGTCCATATTGTATGAGTATTATACTTATAAATGTCACTTACTTTTGTGTTCAAAAACAATTTCATTAATATATGTATCATTAGACATTGTGTGTTATCCTAATTTGTATTAATGTGACACTAACGAATTGACTCTTAAATCTTGACATCTTATCCATTGCAGTTTGAGTTTTCAGATATTTCGTTCGTCAGAACGCTATTTGTCTGAATACGCATTTAGTAGTAACATGAGTCCTCAAAATTCGTTGTCTTTATATAAAAAGATTTTCATGGAATTATGGAAAACGTTTTATAAATTTCAGTGAACTGGATAGATCCGAGTAAGACTTTACGCGAGCAAGGGATAGACGAGTCAGAGACAGTGCTGTTGCGTCGAAAATTCTTCTTTTCGGATCAGAATATCGACAGCCGGGATCCAGTGCAATTATCACTTTTGTACGTGCAAGCTAGAGACGCTATATTGGATGGGACTCACCCAGTTACAGAAGAGAAAGCCTGTACCTTCGCTGGGATACAATGTCAGATACAATTTGGTGATCACAAAGAAGACAAACACAAGCCCGGCTTCCTTGAGTACGTTTCCTCCAGAGATCATAACTGTCATTAACTAAATCGCAAAACTTTCTTTTGAATCGATTTTGGTTACGCATACCAATTGTCGTTGACGAAAGGTGCGCTTCAGGTCCAATATCGGCAGCAAAACATTATTGTAGTCTCTAATTACAATTTTTGTGACAATCAATACATTTAAGTATACAATTATTTAAATAAAATAAAATTTTAATTTTATGGTTTCGTAAGATTGCAATCTTACTAAAGTTTTGTCTCAATAATTATCGAAGCTAATTAAATGATTCTTGGATATATGTTAGATATGGTATTGCTCTAGCTACGTGAATTTTTGCAACAATCTACAATCAATACCTTACATTTTGCAATTATTTATATGAAATGCAATTTAAATATTGTGATTGGATATGATTGTGAAGTAAAAGAATTTTTATTTGGAAAACTATTATAGATAATAACATGAATCTTAGATATGCTGTAGATATAGTATTCCTCTAGTTTCATGAATTTTTTAAACCTTTTATTATCAATATTTTTGATTTTATAAGTCTTTAAATAGATTTTGATAGACGATTTCCAGCTTCTTGAATTTTTTTTCAAAAGTTATCCAAACTATTTTAGTAATTCTTGGGCATGTTTTATATACAGTATTGTTCTAGCCACACGAAATTTTGTAACGAACTACAATCAATACTCTTAATTCCACAAATATTTAAATAAAATACAATTTTGATATTGTGATTTCGTACGATAGCAATTATAATTAACTTATTCTCTCTTCTTTTTCAGCCTGAAAGAATTCTTGCCGCAGTCCTACCTGAAAGTAAAGGGTATCGAGAAGAAAATATTCGCAGATCACAAAAAACACATCGGTCTGTCCGAACTGGATGCGAAAGTCTTGTACACGAAAACGGCCAGATCTTTAAGCACTTACGGCGTCACATTCTTTCTGGTAAAGGAGAAAATGAAGGGTAAAAACAAATTGGTGCCGCGTTTGTTAGGCGTTACTAAGGATTCAGTTTTAAGATTGGACGAAAAGACAAAAGAAATATTGAAAACGTGGCCATTGACTACAGTTCGTCGTTGGGGCGCTTCTCCTAACACGTTTACTCTCGATTTTGGTGATTATTCGGATCAGTATTACTGTGTACAGACCACAGAAGCTGAACAGATACTTCAATTAATCGCTGGTTATATTGATATTATTCTGAAGAAACAAAAAGCTAAGGATCATTTTGGGATCGAGGGAGACGAGGGGTCTACAATGGTCGAAGATAGCGTTTCGCCGTTAAAGTAAGCATTACTTTACTTTTCGAAAAGTATCCGACTTTTGCTTATATCTTTGTCCTTGAGTGGGCTAGGGTAAACAACGTGCAACATAAAAATCTGAAAAAATTCTCACATATACTACTTGTATGATAGTACATTGATAGTATAATTTTTTATACATTAGAATCAGAGAATAAAAATACAAGTATATAGAAGTGATTAAAATTCATTACTCAAGAATTGGACAACTTGATAAATTGTTATTTAACATAAATTATGGATAAAAAGATTTGAAAAATTTCTCACATATGCTGCTCTTACTGTATCTATGAATTTTTAAACACTTTTTGTACATTGAAATCGGAGATAAGAATCGGAACAATAAAAGGATGATTAGAATTTATTGTTTCGGAATTTGAAAATTAACTGAATTTTTTCCAATGTTAAATGCGGATCGAATGACTTCACAAAATTTTGACATGTTTTTCTGGTATATTAGAATGTTTCTGATCTTTTTCATGAATTTCCATCCACTAGAATCGGAAATATTAAATATCGAAAATAGTACATAAAGAGATTTAAATTTGGCGATACTAATTAACTTCTTAATGAATGAATTCCTAAACTCAAAAGTGTTCTTTTGCAAGTTATTAGTAGATTTTGTGCACTACGCACAGAATATAAAGAATACTTGCAATGCACATAAATATCAAGGCATATAAAATATCAAGGTTTACATACATTTTTTAAATTGATACCATCAATGTTATATTGTACACAAAACTTATAATGATGATTTTAAGTAATTCAAATCAAATCGAAAGTTTCATGATATTAAGAAGCACATAAACTGCAGATGATACAAAAAGACGCCAAATTTCTTCGTTGGGTGTCGGAAAAATAATTCTTCCTTATATCATACATCATTTCTTATTTTGAGTGATGTTGATAATAATAATGCGAAAGTTTTGAGAAATTTCACATTTTTACAATTGTTGACTATTGAAATGTAACGTCGCAGTTATCAATCAATTTTAACTGAAAACATCTGAATTTTCTATTTCGTCTTTCATATATTTTGTACATTTACGTAGATTCCTACAGTTATTGATTGCGTGAGTGATTTCTAATATAGAATATCTAAGTAATGAAAGTCATAACATTTTTTTCGGTTCATAAGAAGATGTGTAATCTATATTTTCAATGGGTCTATATAATTTAGTATACTACAAGTAAAAAATCGATTTAAAATTAAATTGTTCAATATAGCATTTTCTCCCTACTTTTTTGCACTTACTAATTGTTATCAATTAGAGTAATGCTTGTTAGAGTAACTATCTAAGCTCTATTAGAACCATTGTATACAACTGATGGACGTTAAGATTTACACTTCTCGGCTTACTGTGTTCAACTTTACATTGTGAATTGACAAAAGTTCATACATTTATTTTCTTTTCTTTAAATCATTTGAATAGTACAAATTTTAGGTTTTAAAACTAATATAAGTGACGTGATGGAAGAATTTCTAAGGCAGAAGCAAAAGAAATATGTGGAAGCAAAAATAAAAGAGGCACGACGCCTAAAGTAAATCTTTCATTTTATACGTCTTGAACGTTTCTAGTGCGATATAAAAAAAACGAACGT
>NW_017177957.1:0-4348 GCF_001652005.2 Ceratina calcarata
ATATTACAATTTTTCATTGAATTCCTATGACCCAAAACTTATCTTCAATTGCAATATACTTGCACTATGATAAAATCATTGATGCATTAAAATATGCACTACCTTCAAATATGTATAGTTCGCGAGTCTCGCGTATTTCTGCTTTTTCCGCTACAAGTAGATACGTTCGTAAAAGATTCAATCGTGCAGAATACATATCGTCAAGAATTCCCTTTTTATTGTTACCGAATTCCAACATTTTTCAACTAGCCACTCCGAAAGGGAACGAATTTCCCTCATACACGAACTAAAAAATTATCAAAAACTTGAAACTACTCTGTGACATTTGGAAAACGTTCTTAGTTGCGATTAACATTCAATTATAATATGAATTTTTACATATATTTGCTGTAATTGAAGATTCTCAGGAACCCACAAACACAATATGCGAGACATGTATAACATTAAAAATTAAATACATATTCTTTTCTTCAAAAATCAAAGGAAATTCATATTTAAATTGACAATATGAATATTTCATTTCTGACGATAGTCCGAAGTCTAGTTATAGTTAGATTTACTACTTTCTCCATACGAATCTTCTAAAGTTTTAAATTCGCTTCACATTGATAACTTGATGAATCGCATTAAAAAAATTCAAGCTGCTAATGAAATTTATTTGATAGAAACAAAATAGAAGCTTATGGCGTCAGAGGTTGAAATTTCGTCGACGAATTTAACAACATTTCACGTGCGAGTAGTTTCGTCTAGACGTCGGAAGGGCGGAGAAAAAATTTCAATCTAAACAGAAAAAGCTCGTCGCTCGCTCGGAAAGCGAAGGACACGACTGATGCGGCACGGTGCCGGAGCAAATGAAAATCGCGTTTCCGTGCGCAATTAGTTCCGTATTGTATTGCATTCCGGGCGGACAAGTTATGAAAGGGCAGGCAACTTGAACAAAATCCGTGCACTCGGCTGAAGTAACCGTCAAAGCTTTGAAGAAGCCGCGAGAATCCGTTGCCGTTTTTCATCTTCGACATATACATCTACTTCTATTCATAGCGCGCCGCATAGTTTCCTTGAATAACTTCTACAACGTGTATTATAGGAAAAGTTTATACGCACAAAATAAAAAATCATTACACGACGAAATAATAATAGGTTGAAGCCAGCATTATGTGATGCTAATTATTGAACTATCTCTGACTTATTCTGTAATTTTTATGATAAACGTACAGTAACAATTAGAACAGATGAGCCTTATCAATCTTCTTCGTTAAGATAGAAAAGCAACGTAGCATATATTGTTATCTGTTTCATTTCTATTCAATAGATTTCAATTTTTTAAATAACATATTCATCGTATTGTACAATTATTTGAACTTCTGAGATTTCTTTTTTTATTTATCTAACAGATGAATTAATATCGAAATTAAATCATCAGTTATGAACTTTCCTTTTGTCTTGTTCGTGATAATTAATGTTTTTTTATTTAGATTTGTAATGTATTATTTATGTGTGTATACATATAATGTGTTGCTCATTCTGTGAGCCTGATGCAGAAATATGTATATGAATAAACCTGAAGGTATTGTATAAAATTGACTGGGAAAATGAGACTTTGCAAATCCGTATGCAGCAGGAACGAATGCATAATTATTAAAATATGCATGAAGAAACGACAGGAATGCAATTTAAATAGAGTAAAGCAGAATAGGTCACTTCTCGGCATACACCCCTCTGTCGTGCAACCGTGATAATGATTGCAGGAAGCATGAAATTACTTTTACATATACACGATATTCCGTGAAATAAATATGTGCTGATGAAATTCGGAGATCTCTATCTACGACAGTTTCTCAACATTTATTGTAATATTTGGTGAGAGACTTGAGGCGTATAATGAAATGTAGGACGTTAATAGCCAAAGATGCACACTATAATGACAAGGTAATAATTCTCAGGAGACAGAGCAGAGCACATAGCTTGCTTCTAGCCATTTTAATTACAGTACCGTCGTACATCCGAGACGACGCTCAACAAAGTGCACTCTCCGATGCGCCGCAATAACCAAAAGCTTCCCCTCTTTTCGAAATTTTCACGACCATGCACAAACAAACGTCCGTGAAAAACAGGAATTCGCGAGACCCGCTGCTTCATTACCATATATCCTGCATGCAAATCTGAAAAATCCTCTCTGCTACAATGAAAGTGAATTGTGGCCATGTACACACGTAAACAAGATTTACTTCAATTGTGTTAATTCAAGTGTTAAAAAAACAAGAAATACTGGAAAATCCGTAAATATAAAAAATTTGTAGTGAAGTTCATTTATATGCATTTCAGCATGTTCTGATACGGAGTAAATAGCAATCATCCCTTTTGCAAAAAAAAATGCTCCATTATGTTGTAATTCATCCTATTTGACATTCCATGATTTAGGTGAAGGCTGTACAAACGGGTACAAATGATTCGGAAAGCAACACCCATTCACGGATTTCGAATGTCTCGAAAAAGGTCGAAGTTAGCTTCCAACCCTAACTTCCCATCGCGGTACAAACATCTCCTTAGGGGTACAAACGATGCTTAATCGAATGACCATTGGCAAATTGCGACATCTTAAAATGAGGTGCTAGCTATTTTTCACACCTGCCTTAACTTTCAACCCTTAAGGATACAAACGAAATAAAAAGTGGTACAAACCGAGGGAAATTAAATGCATGGTTGTTTTAATTGTTTATTTAAAGTCAGGTGCCCGGTTCGCATAGGTACGGATCGATAGGATGGGCCAGTAATTTTAGTTTACACTGGCAACAAAACGGTGAGAGTCAGTGTTAAAAGATCAACGAAGACTGAGAATACGCAATTCGAAGCACTCGACCACGGCACGGGCACCGCGCGTTCCGACGCGAAGTACCGCGACTGCTACCTCCGAGTGCAATCTCGTTGTACGGTTTACTGAAAACACACCCACCACCGTCAACAGTATGGGAAACAACAAAGAGCCTCTTCTCTTCGAAAGTACCTACTCTAGACCGCGAGATTTTATTTCGGTCATTCTACAGTGTTCTACTATGACAATCAACACATTTCTTTAGATCCCTTCAATCAAATATCTAGATATAAATCTAAGATATACGGTATGTATAGTGGACTTGGATATTCATTTATTGTTTTCTTATTAACATTTGATACGTTGAATTCAAACAGCTTCAGATATTTTTTTATCTTAAAACGATAATTGATTACTCAACATAAATCCAACTGTTTAATTTATTGTTACTTTTTGTACCAATTGATAAATAAAAGTCTTACGATGTCACTAGATTTTTGTTTGGTTAAATTTTAGTTAGTATTTCCCATTATTCATAGTGTGTCGTAATTAATATCGCGGCAGCATTCCTTCGGAGACATTTGGAGACAATCAGAACTTCTAAGCTCATTGTCGCTTAATTTTCTGTCACAACCTATTAACACCTCTCGCAGAAAGTACAAAGTACACACGTAACGCGAAACAGACAAAAGAATGTTCGCGCAGCGAGTCAGCCAGCTGAGAGAAGAGTGTCTCCAACTTTCCATCCGACTCCTATACCTTCCTCCGTCCCTCCCTATCACTGTCTCGTAATTCGCTTGTACACTTTTGTCAAGAACGTTCATTCTTCTCCGGCAACTGTGGAGAGTTGACTCTGTCTGGCTTATCCTACAACCGGAATATTAATGAATATGTCGCTGTACACAGTCGTGGAAAGAAGTTAGAGCTTTTCAGACGAAAACACTAACATTGTTTAAGAAACTCCATCCACGTTAAGTCGAGTATAGCATCTGGGTTGCACAAACGAAACCCTAAAAAGATTTTCACGAACAAATTTTTTCTTATCAAATTTAATGTTTGATTCAAATATGATTTCAAATTTTAAAAAACTGTGCATGGAATTTTAACAGTGAAACATTCGAAGTTATTGTAAAATATTGATCATGTTTGATTGCAGTAGTACATGTATTTTATTAAAGCAAAAGTGACGTATTGCAGATTGAATTTGTGGTATGCTGTAAAAAGTGCCGATACCATATTTTTGCAAAAATGGACCAAGTCCGGTATTAAGTTTGCAAGCAACTGTATACTCCATGTAAAAAGCGACGATTGCAAATTCTGCCTGGAAATAACTATACGTCAATGCAAAATTTTATCACAAAATAGATGGTTCAACGATTTAACATTTGTACAAACGACAAATAGCACAAGCTCTACGTCTACTATAAACTGTGAAACTGCTCTAAATTTTCATTCATTCCTATTTTCCTTACTGTATAACAGTAATAATAGATCATTGAAAAAAAGAAGTTCTTAGTAAATTTGTATTATTCAATC
>NW_017177957.1:6036-9067 GCF_001652005.2 Ceratina calcarata
AATAATTTTTGAAAATATCTTTAAACGTTAATAAATAAAATTCATGAATAATATTAACATTGGTGCTTATTATTTCAAGCAAAATGTATTACAGTATTCCTAATCTTGCTTCTCGACTAAGATCGAAAATGATAAGAATCGCATTTTGTTTATCGCGTGTCAGGAGAGCGGCGAATTTCCATTACAATTTTTCGGATTTTCTCTCGATTTGAAAGCTCGAGGGATGCGATGGAACGTGTTCGTGCAAAGAGAACGATTTCACGGTAATACTGCAAGTTACATGAGATCATTGATAGGGTCAGGACACGAGGTCGTCGATTCCAGGTGAATCTTGTGGCAGGGGTTCTCAAACCGGGTCCTTTGCCACGGCTGCGATCGATCGGGGTTTTACCTACCAACACGAATAAACATCTCTCGCACACAGTTTGTCCGTCAGAAATTCGTGATAATGGAGGACAGCTTTAGTCAAACAAGCTATCGCGGTCACGTTTGGTGACCTCAAGGCGATTTCGACGGTAATATCGTATCCCCTAGGTACAACGTCCCAACGCGTTCCCGTGATTTTGTGATCTCTGAAAATTCGTACACCTTAGACGCAACCATTTTACGCTAAAACTGTCTGACTCGTTTTAATGAACGAAGCCAATCAACTTTAAATAATTAAAAAATTAGATTTATGTACATAGGTACATTACTAGGCCAAAAGATCATTTCGAAATTCGGTTGCTACCAAATGTAATCTTCTCAATTTTCTAAATTCCAATTTCGTATACGTAATGATAACGCGACAGGAATTGTTCACTGGATAGTATAAAAACGCAGAAATCTCATTTAGGACAGAGATGAAATGGTGGCTGGTCCGAGTACGTACGAACTGATTCAATCTACCAATCGGCATTTCGAGGGAAACGTGAGACGAAAGGTTAAAGTTACAGGAAAGAAAAAGCTGTCGAATTAAAACGAGAAAAAAGAGCAATCCAATAAATTAACAGGTTGGCTCTAAGAATACTTAAGAAATAAATGATAGAAACGAATAACATATTATGGCATTTTGACGTGTGTAAATGAATTGATACCTTTGATCAATTAGCAATCTATATCTAATTTTTTGAGTTAGAAATGATCAGTCGAATTGATGAGGAATACATGGTTGATAACAAGATGATGAAAGAAATAATTTATCAAAAGACGATGAGAGTTCGTTTAATGAGAATTCATTCATGTTGAAGTATCTTATTTAATCGGAATAGAAGGACGCGATAAGAAAGATGGAATAAATGTATAAGTTTAATGACTTTACGAACACCAACTTATGTTAAAGGGATGGGGATAATCTACGAGAAGTTCCTTAACTTTCTCGATGCAGTTGCGGCAATGCACTCTGTAAGAATTGGGAAACTATGCATTTCTCATGTCAATTAAGATAAATGATATCATCGACTTCCTGTAAAATATTTTTTTAAAAGAACAGGTGAAAGGCTATAAAATTGGAAAGGATAAAAAATTGACTAGATACACTTGTTATGACCATATCTGAAAATTGTTTGTTGTTTCATTTAATAAATTCTTGATATCGAATATCAGTAATCTTTTTTATTAACTCTTGCATATACGATCGAAAGAAAGAAACATCGGCACATTGTGATGCGCTTTAGCTATCATTCAAACGCGAGACATCACACGGTAAAAGAATGTGAAATCGATAATACGCGCGACTGTATGCCTAAGCATCGAGCTCGGGTGAGATATGAAGCTGTCAGTGGCGCGTAATGAAGGAACACAGTAACTCCACCGATCCGTGCATCAATGGCATACAAGTGGAATCGTTCTGTTGCCAAAACCATCGTCCCATCGCGTTCTTCGTGCCGCTTTCCATTTCATTCACAGCGTTGGCTAAAATGGTTTCCTTTCAAATTAAAAACGTTTTCCCGCTTTTTCATTAGAACACGCATGAGCGGAATCGTTGTCGAGCATTGCAATTTTTTCCGCGGTTTTCACGAGCCAAGGATTTAATTAAACGAAAACAGAACGTTCCGAGTGCACAAACGTTCCAATAATTACGGTTTGTTTCCTTATTTCCGTTCCCAACGAATTAATTAAAGAATGTACGAAGAATTAAATTAATGAATTTCCTATTTGAATTACCATGGCTATTTTCTAATTCGTTTTTCATTGGTCTGAATTAAATCTTTCTGTGTATTCTCTTTAAGTAACTCTGCCGGCGAATCATCTTTATAAACGAGAAACACGTTTTAGAGACGATTAATTTCAGCCTTTTTCGTTGGCTCGGTGCACGAAATTGCTTTAAGCGTCTGGAATCGTTCAATGGTTATCGGAGCCCGCAGCCCTTGATATTGCTCGTTCGATTTCGATCCAGTGAACAGCGCATGCAATTTCGCCACGTTTCGCGGTTCTATTCCCCTTCTATCATAGTTTTGGGCCGAACGTTTCAATCTCCCCAGCATAATCTTTAATAACAGTTACAGAAATGAAAATTCTGATTTAACAATAACTCCGACAATCGATAGTTTCGCCAGACAATCGTTGCATGCAGTTTTGTAAAACACTTGAATGACTTGGTTGGAATAGACGTAGGTTATGGGTTAAAGTCACTCGTGAATTTTCCCTGTGAAGATAATTGGCTCGTTACAAACGTGTCCAGGTCCACTCTTTTTCTCCCGTATTTTTCTGAACCCTTTCTCGAAATCAAATGGAGTAATCAGTGATATAATAATTTTCCAACGAGACACGTAACCGATTAAACGAAACCGAGACGAGGGTGTCGCGCTCATACAAATAATTTATATCCTTTCTTTATTTTCTAACGTTTACGGGACAAAAGAAAAAATAAAAGAAAATGGCAGAAAGAACGTGACTCACCGCGAAAATTCCTACCTCGCGAAGGATAACTGAAATTACAAGTTCTTTACAAATTTAAACAATTTTGTACTATTTACAATTATTTATATATTTATTATTTTGTATTATTTATGTACTTATAATAAATGGAAAATTATAATAAGTTTGAAGA
>NW_017177957.1:11026-12058 GCF_001652005.2 Ceratina calcarata
ACTTATTTATTTATTAAATTTGGAAAAACTATTTTATTGCAACGAAAATATCCGATTGAAAAATGGTTCTATAAATATTATTGAATATAGGTACCATTACGCAATAACTATGAAATGAAACAAATGGATTAAGACATGTCGCATCTCACATCACATTAATTACACCATAAGAGTTTTGTATTTCTACGTTTTTCATTGTTGATCTCTTACTATACAAGTTTTAATGTATTTTTATTTACTATAATAAACTTTGTCACTGTAATAAAAAAAATAAATAGTTTTACGTAGTACATATCTAGACTTGTTATTTAGTTCTTAACCAACAGTCAGTATTTCCATGCAACATTTGTGCTTCCTAAACTCTGCCGTTTCATAAATGTTGACATTCGAAAACATTATGTCTGAACACATTATCTTTTATGATAGTTCCAAGATTACAGTAAAATCGCACGGGCCCCTCATATGCGTTTATGAACGTAATGCACATTCACCGTATTCACTACACGGAGAACATAAGTAATTTTAATTCAACTGAGAAAAAATCATTACATTTGTGGTCAGCACTAAACAGAAAAATATTGAAAAATTTACTTTAATAAGAGAGTAAGTAAATTACTCCAATAAGAGACTAAAATAATTAAATGAAAAATCAAGAAAGCTATAAAATTGAGTCATGAAAAGTTTTATAGTGCCATCAAAACAGATCCAGTAACCATTCTTGCTTAGGTTTATGATGACATTAAAAATGAGAAAATTACCAAGACCCGGGGCGTATCACGAACCTCGTTTCAAAGCTAAACAAATTATGTAAATACCCCCTCATTTATGAAAGGGAGTTACATTAAGCGAATGATAAAGATCAAAGTAAAGAAAGTAATTAGAGTAACGAAAATAATTCAATGTGACTTTGTTACTCATGAGATTCCGATAGTGATTCATATTTTCTAACAACCAGTTATTCTCAGTAGTTTTTATGCAAAATAAAACATTTATAATATCAAATTAAAAAATACATTGTATTTCTTGAAGTAT
>NW_017177957.1:13743-16742 GCF_001652005.2 Ceratina calcarata
TATCAACGGACTCCCACGGTCATTTACGAATTTCTAGTATTTATAATAAGCAAGAAATGGCAAGAAGATGTCTTTCCACTGTAGTCAGCACCTGTAAGAGCTTAGAAGTGGTTGGACCTACGCCAACATCAAGGCCGATGCACTTTCGCATCTGTCCCCAGCATATCGATCGGTTGGTCATCCCATCAGCCAACCCTCCGTGTTAATGCTAATGGTCTATTGCTTCCCAATGTTTCGTTTAATTTGCATTCCCCAGTTAACGCATACATGTCTTAACATTGCACGTTGCATTGTTACGTGTTTCCTTATGAGGGAAGATGCATACATATTAATGCGCAAGAATCCTATAACCCATTCTTGTCGTACATGTCGATCATAAGTATCATAATAGAAGTGTCTACAATAATTCATGTAATAATTCGTATAGTATATGTATAATAATTATTGTAATGCTTGATAAAGTATTTAACGCAATGCTTTATATGGTTGATGCAAGAATTGATGGAATGCTTCAGGTAATGATTGATACAATGTTTAACACAATAGTTGTTACAATAATAACTAATACAAAAAAAACCGGATACTGTATTATTATACTGTTATAACTACTTTTGTAATAATAACTAGAAAAATGTGTACTTATACGTTAATGATATAAATAACTAGTAGTAATAAATTAATGGTACATGAAAGTGTAATAAGTCTCCAATATTCAAAATTTTACAATACAAAATAAAAGTGTAACAAAAAATATAAACTAAAAAAAGTTCTCTTTTTAATTCTATATTATTGATCGAAAACACATTGCAGACATACATTGCAATTCGAATAAAAGTAATTTGATCATTTGATTTAAAACAATACCCCATTTTATAACGAAGGTTTGGATCACTGTGAAGGAAATACAATCTCCTTTTATTTAATTGATCATAAAATTCGCAATGCCGCGTAGGAAAACTGATATTTTGCAAACGGCAAGCAAATAACAGAACAGAAATACGAGTAAAAGCATCCAGCTGCATACTTTGAAGCACCGCAGCAAATCAACGTTGATGCTGGCTCGTGTTGCACAATGTTCGAAACATCTTCGAATAGCTCGCAGCATCCTACGAAACTTTCCAAGACCCGGAGCTACTTTCTGGACTTATGAAAGCGTCGTACAATGTAGCCGAAAGTGGCGAAGGATGTTTCACGTCTCCTGCTTCGTGTCTGCGCATCGCTTAAACTTTCAACAACCTTTATAGTATCTCGGTTATAATTAAATCACATAGGAGAAACTAATATGTTTCTGACAATTTGTTCGCGATTGAATTCAAATAGTTGCCCATTTCTCAAGAGAAGATCTATTTGGAACGGGGGTGTCATGAACAACAGGCCACGATGTCAAAGGCATTCTCAGGACAATAGTCACTTCAGTACCGGCTTCAATTGGGAGCATGTTCTGAGCAGTTTGAAAATATATCTTTTATTTAACGTTCACAATTTCATTGGATTCACATTCTATCATTTCTTTCTGATTTTCTTATACAGAAAGGGATGTCGTCATTGATGAAAGTTGTAAGACCTTTTTAATACTAATCATATTAAAGAGTAAAAGATGCTACTTTTGTTATTTTATTACAAATGAACTAAAATCTAACAATCTATCACGTACGTTGAAATTCAATGTTCTTCTAATAATGTA
Source organism: Ceratina calcarata (assembly GCF_001652005.2). Taxonomy (NCBI): domain Eukaryota; kingdom Metazoa; phylum Arthropoda; class Insecta; order Hymenoptera; family Apidae; genus Ceratina; species Ceratina calcarata. The sequence goes on from NW_017177957.1 coordinate 15,428, forward strand.
TAAAGGATATTTCTTTCTGAAGGAAGAAATTTTTTAACGACGAAACTATAATTGTACGATTGGGGTAAATAAATAAAAATATACAAAAATTGAATACGAAACCAAAAAAGTACGTACGTAGGTTGTTATTAAAAGTTCACATAGGTTTGTACAAAAAACAGGACTTCTAGCTTCACTCTGCAGTAATGTCGGAAGGTTAATCGTAGACGAGTTTCTCTTAATGGAACGAAATTCCTAAATTTTTCACGAGAAGATAAAAAACGGATAAAAACGTTTTGGGACAATTCATTGGTTGGCTTGCACCATAGGAGAAACGACAACCACGCCATTATCAGCGCGTATGAGGATTTCAAAGTACTTGGATCATTGCCAATTCCACCGCAAACGCTCACCCGGAACTGTCCTTTACGATTTGTCATCCTATCACTCGAATCCAATCCAATCCATTACACTCGCGTATTACAGAAATTGCCTTTGGTATTTTTGATCCCCATCGATTGCTATCGCTTAAATCGTTCAATACAGCGCTACGAATACCTGCAGGCCATTAATCAATAACACTAACTATCCTTTAGAAGTGTCTTTTAGAGTTAGCTTAATTATTATTTGAAAAAGTATTATAACTTTAAATTATTATTTTGAAAGCATAATTAAATCACAGTCGATGCAAGGAATAAATTTATTATACATATTATCAGATCTATTATACCAGAAGCTAATTAGGACCAAGGAAATTGATTAATTTTTCTAAACTTGACTGAACAAGATGAATTTATTTCATTTGCACGAATTCCTTCATACGAGATTACATGAAGATTAATAAAGCCATCAGCGCATATTTCACTCTGAAGTGACAAGCTAACTGCCAAAATTGTATACAACGTTGCTGTGAAACTTTACGAGTATTATTTATTGCAAATGACAGAGGTGTTCGCGGTGCCCAACATGTACACAGTATTATTCCGTTTGGAACAAATATCGTTGACATTTGCGATACAGCAGAATTCTCAGTGGCATGAAAAATGTTCAGTGTGTACAGTTGACTGCCATACAATCACATTCTGATTTATACGATAAATTTTCCAACGAATGAAAACAACATTTTATTTTGTTTTTACAAGGTATGGACACTTTTACAAACGAAAAAAAAGATTTTAGAAGAATTGAGAACTTCACATAATACAAGGTGAGTCAGTAGAACCAACCGTTTGAAGCAATTAATCATTTGACCATTTTATAAAAGATGCTTTGTCTGATTTTCTACTTTAATTTAAAAAATCAGAGTGCATACGTTTTTATGTGACTGTAAAATAAA
>NW_017177957.1:19041-24122 GCF_001652005.2 Ceratina calcarata
ATTCTGTACTTTTTACATACATAAAACTACTGTGTTTATTGAAAAATACTTTACAAAACGAAAATTACGCGTTTATGCTTTCGATAAAAAGCCAAACGATCGGGAATGGGATACATTGACCGGCGTTATCAATCGTCCTTTGATCTCACCCTTGTATTTGCCAGACCCAGCTGAAATCCAGTCTTTCATCTTTGAATATACAATTCCAACCTTTGGGTGTACCATGTCTGATAACATGTGAGCTATTGTTGACGGCCTACGTACTTTTATACAGCACCTTAAGTGTCCTTAATGTTGTTTGCACATTCAGTATTTTTATAAACCCACAGTTTATTGATAAGTAAATAGAATACATATACGACATTATTCAGCAATTTCAGATACTACGAAAATTTTTCTTATCGAGTCGTGTTCGCGACATTCGACATAGAAAATCGTGCGTCCGACGTGAATTATTGATCCGTGAAGAGAACGTCAGATATATATCCACGTTAAACTCTCGTAAATCGTGGTCTCGAGCTTAATAACGCAAGAAGATTACCTACTTTCGATATCTTCGCAAAGTTCATATATGTATATACATGGTGTCCCAGAAGAACTGTTAGAGCCGAAAAAGGGCGATTCTGGATGTGTGTCTGAACAACAATTTCCTTTGGTAAAATGCAAAGCGAGCCATGGTTTTTAAATTATTGTCGAAAAACACTGGCCAATGAGAGCAGACGTAGGGCCCGCGCCCAGCCACGGGTAGGATGGCTCAGATCGTGACGCTCGGCCGTGGCATAGCGCGGGCCCTACACGCGTTCTTATTGATCAGTGTTTTTCGTCAATAATTTCAAAACCATGCCTCATTTTGCATTTTGGCAAAAAAAGTCGTTGTTCAGAAACACTAACAGAATCACCTCTCTCGGCTCTAACACTTTTTCTGGGACACCCTGTATATGGTTCGGAGCACATCGATAAAAAAGTTACGCCGAATTTGAATGTTACTTCCGGAACGACGGCACTGCCCGATTTAGTCCGGACCGTCATACAAAGGTCGAAGCAAAAAGCAAATATTGGAGACCTGATGCTCGTTTGTGGGTTGAACTACCAAGGATGGATAGAAATTTTTCTAAAAATATCTCGCGTTAAGCTCAAAGCTAAACGGACACTTAATGGGATCAATCTAAACGCAATTATGACCCTTCCGGCGCTAGAGTTAGGAAGGATAATACCGCAGGTGGAAAAAGGACGGGTTGTCAGGTGGTGCCGTAAGGATCAATACACCACCCTCTCTCCGGAGAGAGGTTCACGTGTTGCTCCCGTTTCCGGTGCCACCCGGCGAACTAAAAAGGATCGATGTGCATTCTCTGCAACCGTCAATAATTACCGATTCATGTTGCGACTGTCAACAGAATAACAGGCATTCACGCGCATAGAAACGAATTGAAACAATTTCATAATTACGAATTTCAATTGAATTACACAATAAAAGTGTTGTGCATAATAAAAATAATTTGAACAAATTAGTGGTTGAGGAAAGTTAAACATTTACAAACCTTTAGCCTATCACCCGTCTCTCGATATCGCGTCCTAATATATCTCTCCTCGTCAATTTGACATGATGGTAAAAAATCAACGAAAGGAAAAAATGAAGAATTGGTTTCGTAAATTCTTTTATTGAATAAAATACTAAATACGTCTGCTTCACATTAAAAAGATACGTGAAGAAATTTTGCACAAATAACCGAACAATATAATCGTTTATTATTAGTGTATATCATATTGACACGAGGAACAGAGAAGTGTTAATCCTCAGACACCACGTACTTTTCACCCATGATTGTTTCAAATATAATTTAGTTTCATTGTAATGACTTGTGAAAATCAATTGAGAAAATAAATGTTAGATAAAGATTTCCTTTATCATTTATTCACTACGCAATATATACTTGCTTTTGATATTTTATGCAACGTTCGTAGCTTCTATATGTTCACTATTAATGATTAGAACAGAGTTTATACATTTAACAAAGAATTTAACATATAGAAGATACGAACGTTGCATAAAATATCAAAAGCAAGTATATATTGCGTAGTGAATAAATGATAAAGGAAATCTTTATCTAACATTCATTTTCTCAATTGATTTTCACAAGTAAATTGAAATCCAAAGTTGTAGCGTGACTTGAAATGAGCTGTGACATCAAGAATCAAGCGGAACAATTTACGGTCCGTATTCGTTGCGTGAAGCATGTCGCATTTTATTGGATGAAGAAGAAACCTGGAAGGCTCCCCTTAAGAAACTGCATCTCCTTGAAATGACACATCTCGCTCTGGTTTTCATGAAAATCCACGGTTTCCAGCAACGAAAAGAAAACTGTGCTCTCGAATAATTCGCACGAACACTCCGCTCGAGAGTCCTCGTTTTCCTCAGATAACCTTTGAATCGTTCATTCCGTCCGCGCTTTCGTAGAAATCGATATTTTAAAGGCAGATACTTCGAATAATTCCCAGACCAAAGTGGAGGGAAAAAAAGAGCAAGAAGAAGCATCCGAAGACGTTGCATCCAATTGCCGAGAAAATAACGAGTGGTCTAATTATAATTTTACTAAAACACTTATTACGAAGACGAAAGTTAGACAAACTGAAACATGTTTATCTGTATATTTCAAAAATTTTACTTTTGCAATGACGAGGTGGACATCACAATAATGAAAGGAAGTCCTAACCCTGGCAAAAACTTTTTGTTCAATGTACTATAAGTTTCATGTTATAGTAGACTGCATTTTACTCCACTTTTCTAGCAGATCGACCTTCGAACTTTCTTTAGACGTACATAGTAGGTCCAAAAAGTATTCGAACACATTTTAAAATCAAATAACGTTCCGAGAAATCAAAGGGATTTATTTACTAAAAGGTATACATATAAAAACTGTTAGTTGAAGTTGCAAGTATATATTGCGTAGTGAATAAATGATAAAGGAAATCTTTATCTAACATTCATTTTCTCAATTGATTTTCACAAGTAAATTGAAATCCAAAGTTGTAGCGTGACTTGAAATGAGCTGTGACATCAAGAATCAAGCGGAACAATTTACGGTCCGTATTCGTTGCGTGAAGCATGTCGCATTTTATTGGATGAAGAAGAAACCTGGAAGGCTCCCCTTAAGAAACTGCATCTCCTTGAAATGACACATCTCGCTCTGGTTTTCATGAAAATCCACGGTTTCCAGCAACGAAAAGAAAACTGTGCTCTCGAATAATTCGCACGAACACTCCGCTCGAGAGTCCTCGTTTTCCTCAGATAACCTTTGAATCGTTCATTCCGTCCGCGCTTTCGTAGAAATCGATATTTTAAAGGCAGATACTTCGAATAATTCCCAGACCAAAGTGGAGGGAAAAAAAGAGCAAGAAGAAGCATCCGAAGACGTTGCATCCAATTGCCGAGAAAATAACGAGTGGTCTAATTATAATTTTACTAAAACACTTATTACGAAGACGAAAGTTAGACAAACTGAAACATGTTTATCTGTATATTTCAAAAATTTTACTTTTGCAATGACGAGGTGGACATCACAATAATGAAAGGAAGTCCTAACCCTGGCAAAAACTTTTTGTTCAATGTACTATAAGTTTCATGTTATAGTAGACTGCATTTTACTCCACTTTTCTAGCAGATCGACCTTCGAACTTTCTTTAGACGTACATAGTAGGTCCAAAAAGTATTCGAACACATTTTAAAATCAAATAACGTTCCGAGAAATCAAAGGGATTTATTTACTAAAAGGTATACATATAAAAACTGTTAGTTGAAGTTGCGAACAAAAATTAAGAAATCGATTCTTGTACTTTTTTATCTGAGGTAATTATGTAACGAAACGTCGTACAGCACAATTTTAGAGACTATGTGAATTATACCTTAATATAATTTTCATAAAAATCGGTTAATTTTATTACAAGCTGTACAGGTTTAAATCTCGAATAATGAAATCGACGATCACAGAAATTAGCCAAATTCAACGATATTTTACTTTATTACGCGAATAATTAACTTCACATGCAAATATGATTACTACTGATTTCAGTCAATTTCAATTGACGTGATCACTACAGTATAAATCCTAAATCAACCCTCCACATTCAGTTTTTAATATAAATTAACACAATACCTAACTATTCGACAATAGAGAACAATTAAACATTTTAACAAACCATAGTAACTTCAAATTCGCTTTTAAAACAACAAAACATGAAAGGCTCAAAATGTTACTGCACATGCATAAAGCTTTTGTCAAAAGTACATATTTAACTTCCTAAACAATTTTAAAACCTGAAATTCAAATACAAATTTAAGAAATAGAAATATTTGCCTCTCTATTATGATATCGAAGGAAACAAACATATCATGTCTAGAGTTCTAGATTCTAGACAATATCTAAAGATATCTAGACTAAACATAAAATTCGGGAACGATAGGATGATAAATGTGACAATGAGGGTTCACGACATTATAAATTGGAATATCAGTGATTTGCCCTATTTTAGAAATATAGATCATACTGAATAGGCAATAAATCACTTATCGACAGATATCAGTCAGAATTTCGTTATCAGTATCACAATCGTTTAGAGTGTAGACTTCTAAATTCCGCAGTGTAATGTATCGCAACGGTAAAATTCACCAATCAGTGTGATGTGTACTGGATTATATTAACTTTTTATTAAGTTCCGTCAATACTGCATATAACAAAGGAACTATGTTACTAAAAATTGCCTTATCTATTGATTTTAATCCTTATTATATCGTAATTAATATCAGTTAATTAAAAGTCAATCTTGAGCTGATCCTTTTGTCCGACACTTAAGGTAGTTATCACATAAATGAACAATCATTCGAGATAATCACGAAACTTTAGCAGAAACTCAGCAAAATTAATTAAGCATCTGATAGATACTTTTGCGATATTTCAATGCATTTTACGACATAGTTTCTGAGTTATGCTTAATCAAAGTTGACTACTTTTCGATATGTTTAGCATAAGCTTAACTCGAAACATATAGAAATTCATTATTATTATGTCCATGAGAGTGTAAAAGAA
>NW_017177957.1:26520-29000 GCF_001652005.2 Ceratina calcarata
TTCTTTTACACTCTCATGGACATAATAATAATGAATTTCTATATGTTTCGAGTTAAGCTTATGCTAAACATATCGAAAAGTAGTCAACTTTGATTAAGCATAACTCAGAAACTACGTGGTAAAATGCACTGAAATGTCGCAAAAGTATCCATCAGGTGCTTAATTAATTTTGTTGAAAGATTCGTGATTATCTCGATTAGTGTTCATTTAAGTGATAACTACCTTAATAGAATGATCAACGGTTCTTTCTTTTGATACGTAAAATTTTTTCGATTAATAAGAATTGTTAACCAATAATGTACACGAAACGAGATAAAGAAAATTATTGTGAGATATGCAATGTGCATCAATGTATTAAACAGAGCTTAAAGTATCAAAGAATACAAAGACATTGAAATCACTGTTAATAAAGATGATAAGCAATCAATGCCGGTGATTTGATGAATGATGAATGATATGTCGTCTACGTGCTTATCATACTTTGATATCGATTTAAGATTGAACAAGTTAAAATGTAATTTCACATGTTATACGCAATAACCATTTTCTCAATTTATCACGTCAATATTTGTGCATCAAATATTGGCCAACTAAATTGTGCCTCCTCGATTTTTCTATTACTAATCAATATAAACAGTATTCGAAGCTAGACGAAGCTGTATGTGTGAAAAGTAAAAATGAAATATGTTCTGTTTAATTCTCATTTTGTGCAAATTATAAATACTTAAAGCAATCAGGCGAATTAAATATGACTATAGTCAATCATATTCCACTAATATATTTTTAACTTGTGTATTTTACGTTTTTTCTACACATACGTATAAGTACATCACATAATACAGTAACATTCGTCGTAAATGGACATAAAAATCATCATTCCATGAATCGTGCAATTTCCTAGGAACACTTTGTACTTTTAACTAGGTAAAATAATTTTGTCGTCGATAAAGCCATATTTTAATTGCACATACATGCATCAGTCTGTCATGAACATTGACGTGGAACAGTTCTAAGCCATCAAAGTTCTTCACTATTCCAGTAATGTGTACATTGCCCTAAAGCACACAACAGAACGCAGTTTATAAATCTTTATGAAGAATGTGTTACTAAAAAAAGATAGGATCAGCTGGTGTTTGTTGTTGAGTACATTCACAACTACGATTTTTAAAAACGATACTATAAAGTTCTCAATGAAACGACAAGTGATATGGTTGAAACTATATGTACAACACATCTTAAATGGCAAGCTGGACCAATTTACGGAAAGTTCAGTCATACTATTATATCATAGTTTCTCAATTATATTTCTAAGTTTTTCAATCAATTTGAATTTTCTTATTAGAGTATTCTTGTAAAAAGACTATAACTTATAAGAGAAGAGGTAAAAACGATCATAAATTAAAATTCTCTAAAAAATGTCAGCAAACTAAAGTAAATGGGAGACGTCGAATCACGTTCATTACCAAAGAAATTAATAGCTTTACGGAGCGATGAAAACAGCAATTAGTGTAAGTCGAGCCATAAATCACAATAAAACTGCTAGCAATCTTAACTCTTACTTTGGGAAACTCCGAACAACGTTTTGTGGAATCTTGAACGATCAGAAATGAAGAGAGATTAGTTCATTCCAGTTTATCGACGTATGGCGGAAGCCGTTATCAGGAAATAATCATATCAATCTGGATCGATCACGGAATTCGTGTATTGATACAACACATATTGCAGATCTATCTAATCTCAAATGACGATTCAAACTTATGTATATATTTATTCTTTTCCGTATCTCATCGGACTATAAAATATTGGCTCTTACGAGATTTTCATTCAGTGCACTGAGAGCAACACAAGAGAAACATGTTATTAAAAGTGTTTTCCCTGTTTGTCCTTTTAGGACTTTCGAATGGTGAGCAATGATTTCAGTTTTCATCTATTATTTTCCATTTAAAAGAAATTAAATCTTTTAATTTAATTAATTTCAAAAAAGTTTCGTCGGACCAGTTGTGATTAAAGATTGTATATTTAATTTTATTTCATTCCAATATCGAACAATAAATAACGTTGACTACTCGTTTAATAGAAACTTGAAATAGTGATTTTGGCACGATTTTGTACTAACCGATGAAAATTAAAGGATTGTTTCGTTCGCATGAATGTTCATCGAGGAGCAATTTACACGATTGAATTCGACTAATAAGCAAAGCAATCAGTGAAAGCTGCATAATGAGCAGCGTTTCACCCGAAATCGTTGACATACTAATTATTGTTTGCCATTACTATTTACATAGCTGGATTGCTGCCGAAGTACGATCCGAGGATCGTAAACGGCGAGGCTGCTAAGCCAGGAGAAATTCCGTATCAAGTAAGTCAATAACAAAATACGGTTCCTTACGTTTAAAAACAATTTGACAGATTATGTCAAAATTGTTTCAAATGCCATGTTTTATCTTTTTGATGATTGTCGATCTTTTATGGGCAAGAAA
>NW_017177957.1:29548-32100 GCF_001652005.2 Ceratina calcarata
CAGAAAAAGAGATTAAAAATTAAACGTGAAACGTTTCCATTCTCGTGTTTTTTGTTTCACTTCGTGGATTTTGTTAAATTAGTGGAACATTTGTCTCTTATTCTTAGGTGTCCCTTCAAATGAAAAGCAGTTCATTCCACTTCTGCGGCGGCTCTGTCCTTAATGAAAACTATGTCATCACCGCGGCTCACTGTGTCGAGGGGTAAGTATTCGAAAAATTGTTGTTTTCAATCCTTTCACTACTGGACATGAGATATCTTATTATTATCACTTGTGTGATATTATGGATGATACATGTATGTGTCTCGCGTCACAATGTCCGTTACCTGGTGCTACGGACAAGATACCACGCGTATCTTATATTAAAGAATCTGGTGCATCTTACATTACGAACTTAATCTAAAAATTTGAAGCAGAATTTTTAATAGAAAAATGGACGGTAGTCGCTATATTTTTACCTTTATTATACAATATGAAATGCTTCCAATGCTAATGTGACACATAATCCAAGATAATAAGATACAGAAGGAAATCGCAAATAGCATTAGTTCCTAACATCATATAACAGATGCAATATGATACATCGCATTCATAGCATTGTACATGTGACACAATGATAGGGTGGTATCTCTTCCATAATAACGAACGGGTTCCTATTACGGAATCCTATTACGTACTCATTGAAATATGAAAACATGTACAATTATAAAAGGATATTTCTTTAAAGACAAACTGCGCCGAAGATAAAAGTCGTCGCCGGTACAATCGACTTATCCAAATCAGGCTCTGAGCACAATGTTCAGAAGATCATTATCCACGAAAAATACAACCCTGACGATTCTTGGAAGAATGATATAGCCTTACTCAAGGTATTTAAATATTTTTAGACTGCGAGTTTCAATGCAAAATAAAATTTATAACATACAACTTAACAAATGTGATTTAAATAGAAACTTTCATCACTTAAATATTGTGACGTGCATGCAGCTTTTGATATTTCATGTAATTTCGTACATTATATGTATCCTTTATATTTTCTCTATATTCTCTATATTTCTATAAATGCTTCAAATTAAGATGACGTCAAATCGAAATGAATGCTCGTGTGTGATTCTGGCGTATCGTTACAGGTGGAGAAGCCATTCGTGAAGTCGCCACAAATTTCTTTCGTGACCCTTCCATCGGTCAGTGACGTTGTTCACGCGAATGATTTGGCAACGGTCTCTGGATGGGGTAGACTTTGGGTAAGCAGATGACCAATCCTCTATTTTCGATTTTCCTCTTTTCTTAAAAGAAATATTTTTAGCATATAAATATGTATATTTGAGTTTTTTTACACCAGTTTAGTACACCAGTACGTGTTCCGTTTGTGATTTATGATTACAGCAAGGCGGACCCACAACTATTTACCTTCAACGTGTAAATATCTTGATTGCTGATCAACAATACTGTAAGCTGATATACAGCAAACAACATTACAATGTCTACGATTCGCAAGTCTGTGCGTACGATCCAACTGTTCAGAAAGGTTCATGCCACGTAAGTTTCACTTTTCTTACTGTTTCATGGCGAATTAGGTTTTTCATAATTAATTACGTTGATCATAGGTTCTTTATTTAACCACTAATTTAATAGGTATTTTATTTCACTACTTTGTTTTTTATTAGTTTCCCCAGAATTGCTATTTTGTTCTTCACTTTGTGAAGTGAAGTAGTAAATTGAATGTTAAAACTTGAAATAACTCTACGCAGTATGAGGACATGATATTAACTTTAACACTATAGAGTAAATATAATAATACAATTCCTTAAAATATTGCCGTCATTATGTCGTTTACTACAATTTATAATCGTTCAGTTTTAGTGACGCAAATAAATACAACCTTCTTTGTCTTGTTATAAAAGAATATTTTATTTGTCCTCCAAGAAAATATGGTCACCGTATTCATGTTTGTATATTAAATTTTCATGCACGAATTTGAGCTACTGTACATCGTAGTATCTCATCGAATTGACTTCATTCTCTTTCATAATTAAATTGCATTTTTATTATTGATTTATGAGATTGTTTGACATTTCAAGAGAATCAAATTAATTGCTTTTGTACCTGCAACGCAGTGTCATTGAAATTGTGAAATAAATGTGGTTCTCCCTTTCTGTACAGGGTGACTCCGGTGGTCCCTTGACCGTCAACGGAAAACTCACGGGACTCGTTTCTTGGGCAATGGGCTGTGCCCTCACTGACTACCCCACTGTCTACACGCGTGTGGCATCTCATCTTGATTGGATAAAACAGAACGCCATATAAATCTAATGAAACTTGAACAGGAAGAATCAAGAATTGTACATGACTTTTTAACACTCAGATATTTTTACATTTCAAAAACCAACGACATGTACTATTCTAAGTTACGTTTTGTTACGTGTATATTCATTTTATAAATGAGTAAATTCTTTATTTAATAATGTACAATGTCTACATTTTTTAGCTCTCCGTTACCACGCCTCTTTTACGAATTATATTGTCACGCTGGGTCGTTCAGTTCAATTTTT
>NW_017177958.1:0-738 GCF_001652005.2 Ceratina calcarata
AAAATTATGCCCAGAAAACGGTATAAAGCGTTTTCGTAGTTCCCCGTTTTTCCGCTAGTGGTACTAGTTTGACTCCTGTATACTCTTAATCAAAACCCAATCAATCAGTCCAAAACTTGTAACTATTGCAAAACCCAGATAAGCGAATGCAGGAAAAGAGCGTATAATAATAGCAAACGGCAACAGCAGGATTGTCAACCAAATACTCCCCGTTTACTAAACGACAACGCGGTTCATTTAAACTCGCAGGACCCCTCCGTGACGAACACCGCACTGAAGGAACAGATTGTTCAACTACAGGTGTTCGAGAATTAAATATATCAATTTCGGAAAATGCATTAGATTTTATCGAGGTACCATCTTCGAACTCTAAAGATTCTAATGGCACGTTTAAATTCTTAATAGATACCGATGCTAACGTATCTCTTATTAAAGCATGCAAATTGAAGCCGGAAGCCAAATTTAATTCGCGAGATAAACTTATTTTGCACGGTCTCAGCGCAAATAATCCTGTAGAAACAGTAAGTAGCTGTCAGATCTCAATGCAAATTCGCAATCACTTTGTTCCAGCAAAATTTTATATCTTAAATCAAGCGACAAACGTCCCCATCGATGGCTTAATCGGAAAAGATATTTTGCAAGCAGAGTCCGTAACAATTGATTACGAATCGCGGACCATCACCTTTAAATCGATATCTGCTACCATTCCACTAATTTCTCAAAACAGACAAAACGCAA
>NW_017177959.1:0-737 GCF_001652005.2 Ceratina calcarata
GTTTCGTTTGCTCTTTTCCGTTTTCGCTCGTCGTACTCGTTTGAGTTCGTTGGTCGGTGTCTTTTCGATTCGTTTCCGTCTTCTCATCTGTTTTTGTCCGTTTGTTAATGTTTATTGTTATTGTTTCTTGATTTTCGTTATCTTTGTCTTTTCGTCTCGCGTTTCGGGTTCTTTTCGTTTTCAGGGGTCGGTGCTTCTTCGGTTCGTTCGCATCTTTCTTTCGTCTGTTTCGTTCGTTTGTTAGTTCTTATTGTTATTGTTTATTGCTTTTCGTTTCGTCCGATTTTTCCGTTTTCGCTCGTCGGACTCGTTTGGGCTCGATGATCTGCGTCTTTCCGGTTCGTTTTCGTCTTCTCGTCTGTTCTGCTCGTCTGCTAGTGTTTATTGTTATTGTTTATTGCTTTTCGTTTTCCTTGTCTTTTTGTTTTGCGTTTCGGGTTATTTTCGTTTTCAGGGGTCGGTGTTTCTTGGTTTGTTCGTGTCTTTCTTCTGTCTGTTTTGTTCGTTTGTTGGTTTTTATTGTTGTTGTTTTTTGCTTTTTATTTCGTCCGATTTTTCGTTTTCGTTCGTCGGTCTCGTTTGGGCTCGATGGTCGGCGTTTATTCGATTCGTTTCCGTCTTCCCGTCTGCTCTGCTCATTTGTTAGTGTTTTATTGTTATTGTTTATTGTTTTTCGTCTTCCTTGACTTTTTGTTTCGCGTTTCGGGTTATTTTCGTTTTCAGGGGTCGGTGTTTCT
>NW_017177960.1:0-737 GCF_001652005.2 Ceratina calcarata
ATACAATAATAACACATTTTATCGATTTACTTATCTACAGGTTTTAACAAAATATATTCAACATTCGCGAAATTGTATGCCGTACATCTCCTAAAAGACTACATTTGTTTTCAAATATAGTCAGAATATTGAAGTAAATATCATTTTTATCCCATCCTTTCTTAAAACTTAACGTTGAAAACGATTATATCCAAGTATTGACTTTTTCTCTAATTCGGTTGATTAAAATAAAAGTACATGTATCGAAATTTTGAACAAGTGTTTAGTGCATATTAACTTCATTGAACACGTGACTACTTTCACATTACTTCCTGTTCTGATTACTCTATTTTTGAAAGCGTTCTGAGTTTCCACGTGGAATGATATTCAGTACTGTTAGCAGAGAGGACATTCTGCTTTTGGCGAGCGCTTCCAAATATCCTATATTCATAGTTGTACGTTGTATCAATTATTTATGTAACGTCTAATTCAATCTTGATAGTTAAAATAATTCTGCAATAAATAAAGATATTGCAATTTTATGAATACTGCATTATTGCAATTGTGTTAACGTTACAGATTCTTATTTGATAGCGTAGTAAGTAAAGAGTGTATGCAGAACGACTTCCTTCCTGTTTGAAGTTGAATACAGTTGCATATACGTTACAACAAAGAGACAGTGTGGTTATATTTTATAAAGTTTTTTTGTATAGAGTGTATAATGGCGGATGTTACAGCACAGAAGGTAAAATATTTTC
>NW_017177961.1:0-737 GCF_001652005.2 Ceratina calcarata
TCTGAGGGATACTTGAGGATATAGGCGCCCTTTCAAGGTACATTCGGCTTAAACGATTATAAGTCAATTTGTATCCTACATATGTATAGAACAAGCCTGAATGCCTCTACGGAACTCTTGAAGAACTTGTATTTCAACGGAAACTACACGAAAACCTAGTTGGTAAGCGGAATTCTGAGTGATACTTGAGGATATATGCGCCCTTTCAAGGTACATTCAGCCTAAGCGATTATAAGTGGACTTGTATCTCACATATGTATAAAACAAGTCTGAACGCCTCTTGAGAACACATTAAGAAGGTGTATTTCAACGGAAGCTACCTGAAAACCTAGTTGGTAAGCGGAATTCTGAGGGCTACTTGAGGATATAAGCGCCCTTTCAAGGCACATTCTGCTTAAACGATTATAAGTCGACATGTATCCCACATGTGTATAAAACTTTACTGAATTCCTCATGAGAACACATGAAGAAGGTGTATCGCAACGGAGACTACACCAAAACGTCATTGGTAAGCGAAGAAGGTATAGTATAACGGAAACTAGCCGAAAACCTAGTTGGTAAGCGGAATTCTGATGGATACTTGAGGATATAAGCGCCCTTTCAAGGTTTATTCGGGTTAAACGATTATAAGCCGACTTGTATCCCACATATGTATAAAACATTACTGAATTCCTCATGAGAGCACATGAAGGAGGTATATTTCAACGGGGGTCGACCTCGAGCCGCCATGGCAGTCG
>NW_017177962.1:0-738 GCF_001652005.2 Ceratina calcarata
GAATACTGGAGGAGATGAAGGTGGTGGAGAAGATCTCGGACAGGAGCAAAAATCTCAAGGGTGGCTTCGTCCGGGATCTTCGCCTGGCCGCCCGTACTACAAGGGCGGCTGCTGTGGAGGTGGCGACGAGGGCCGTAACAACGGGACCCTCCGCTTTCCTCGAGAAGGAGAACGCTGCCATCCGCGACCAGGTGGCCGACCTGAGAAAGCAGGTCGAGGCGCTGACCGCGGAGGTGCAGCGATTAAAGGCCGTGGCGCTAATGCCTCTCCCTCCAGTGGGGACATTACAGGCTTCGTCCGGTGTTTCTAGGGCCGTTGACCGGCCTCAACGAAAGACCCGGGCGAAGCCTGTGGTAGTAAGTGTGGAAAACGCCGATCAGCCCNCGGGCTCCGTCCAAGAAGGCGGACCGCACCCACCACCCAGGCCTCAGAGTCCTGGGCTCAGGTGGTGGGGCGAAAAGCTAGGCTGCGCCAGAAGGCCGCCGTTGCTCCTCCTCCTTCTAGGGATGCGTCCCTGGGGAGGGGCAAGAAGAAGTCTGCTCCCCCCTCGCGGGACGTTTCTGCAAAGAGGGGGAAGAATACAACAGGGGGACAAGGGAAGGTGCCGGCTAAGGCACCACCTACTCCTGGCCGCGCCCAGAAAGGGGCGGCCAAGAAAACCAAGACGCCGCGGCCACCGAGGTCGGCCGCTGTGACAGTTACAGCCCCCACGGGCGGTTCCAAGACCGTGGGGGAGTT
>NW_017177963.1:0-736 GCF_001652005.2 Ceratina calcarata
TCGTTGCGGTTTCACTTGAGAACAAAGAAGTGAGCGCTCTCAGTTTCTCTCTGGTCGAACATGGGACTTGTGTGTTTGCTGACTTTGGAACTTATTCCAGAGGGCGTTTATTGCTTGCGCTGCTACAGCACCGCTACATTACTCCCCTTTGAGCGGTTTTGTTATGCAAAACATGAACTTATAGTATATTTTACAAAAAATTTTACAACAATATTATGAATCTTTACTTATTACTAAACGCTTATCTAATATGTTCTAATTTGTACATCGCTATCACCTACGTTATCCTTTTCTATAAACGCTGGTTTTAATCTGTCCGTTGACACATTTGTATACCTTCCTTTATAATTAATTTTAAGAATGTAGTCCGTAATTTTTTGTATTACTTCGTAAGGATCTTCATATGGCGCTTCTAATGGTTTCTTTACCGCGTCGATACGTAAAGATACATGTGAGCATGTGTATAATCCTCCATGCACTTTTCTTTATATGGTGTGAGGCTGGTATAGGTCTAATTTGCCTCATATGCTGCCTGACTTTTTCAAAAATATATTTGGATCCTCTGGATGTTGTTCGCTAAGGAAAAATTCTCCTGGTAGTCGGATATTCACTCCGTAAACCAACTCCGCAGCAGAAGCTTTTATATCCTCTTTCAGGCTAGTACGTAGGCCTAGTAATACCGTCGGCAAGATTTCTACCCAGTCTTTCACATCGTGGCATATTATTGCGGCTTTAA
>NW_017177964.1:0-736 GCF_001652005.2 Ceratina calcarata
TTAATTCCAAAGCGCCATTGTGTCAAGGTTTACTCAGATTTCAACAAACTTACAAAATGAAAGTACGTTGAAGTATCCTATAAACATGTTATACATGTTTTTGAAGTTAGAGAATAAAGCAAACTGATTCCATATTCTTTATGGCTTGATCCATTTCATTAAAAATTTGAAACAGTCTTACGAAGGCATTGCCGTTGGTTCCACGAAACGATTCTCCTTGAATTCCATCAAAGTTCTGAAGAGAACACTTCGATTTATTGTAACAATGTAACGTTCTAACTTCAAGGAAACCTAAATGCGAGCTTTAATCAGGTTTTGATGAGAGTTTTAATGAAATTCATGAAACTTCGATTTAAACATGAATTACAACAACAGAACAGCAAGATATTTCCACTTGAAAGTTATGAATAAACAATTTTATGAATATTTCCTGAAAATACAAAATACAAATTCTACAAATATGTAAATGTGTTTAAGAAAAATCATAGAAATTATGTAGATTTGATTAATTAGATATTGTTTTTAAGTCGATGCAAACTGTAAATTATTCGATGCCACAAAAGCTTTGTTATTTCCATATTGTATTAAGTATAATATATTTTACATTCTTACCTCGAAATCTGTTTGAATTTCCTCGTGATAATCTTCCTTTTTCCACCTCGTTAGTTGCGTGTTCCTGCTTGTTTTGAATGACGACGAAGCATAATATTGAACGCGAGCGTAATTACATATAAAA
>NW_017177965.1:0-736 GCF_001652005.2 Ceratina calcarata
AGCTGTAAAAATTCCCGTATGAAGACTTGCGACCCTGCGTCTTACAAAGGGAAGGACTCGTCAAACTTCGGGTCGCTGCAGAGATGGCGGAGTGTAAAACTGCGATGAAGACTTGGAACTATCGGTTTACCCCGGATGACTCGTCAAAGTTGCGGCCCGCGATCCGTCGTGGGATCTTTCATTCTTCAAAAAGGGTCGCGGTCTCTTCTCACCTACCGTTATCTTTCCACGCTATCACCTGTTTGTTAGACATAGCACTTTTTTCTCTTCTCCTTTCTTCTTGCCTTCTCTCTTTCTTTTTCGCTCCCTGCTTCTCCCATTTCTCTCCCCCTTTCTCTCCTCCTTTCTCTCCTCCTAGCAGGACTCCTTTCTCCCCTTTTCCTTCCCTTTCTCTCCCTCCTTCCTTCCCTGTCTCTCTCCCTCCTCTCCCTTTTCCTTCCCCTTTTCCTTTCTTTTCTCTCTTCTCTCTCTTATCTCTCCCCTTCGCCTTCCCTTCTCCTTCCCCTTCCCTCTTCTTCTCTCTCTCTTTCTTCACTCTTCTCTCCCTCTCTATCGGACCATCATCAGTCGTTCACACAAACGAGCCGATCGCAAACCGATGTCTGTCCGCAGATTGAGGGAAGTCTGCGCCCGGTGGCTGGCCCGACGTTCCACTCGCATTTTAGCTTCTCCCGTAGGTAATATGGCCTCTCGGGCGCGGACGCTTCGAGCGAGTATCCACTCGCGTCAGGCGAAA
>NW_017177966.1:0-737 GCF_001652005.2 Ceratina calcarata
GTGGAAGGGTTTAATTTCTCGCGGATTAAAAATGCGGAAATCGTAAATGAAATGTAGCTTGTAACGTGAGCGCTTATCCTCGTGGTCACAGCCCGGGTATTTTAGAGATCACGGCCCAATGGAATTCATGAAATAATATCGAACCGAGAGACGCAAAGAAAACATGCGCCATCGCTGCGAAGCCGTGGCAGGACTTTCCAATTTCGACACAGGGGGGGAACTCGTTTCGAAGGAATAACGTCGCTCCTTTTGACGCTTCCAAGGAGAGTGTTGGGGTTACGCGGGAATCCTGTTGCGCGCCGCTATATATCGGATCATCCGGATAATAGATTTGCCGTGGGTAAACTCCGCGAAATTTTTGTCTCCCAGTAAATTTAAAGAAAGCAGTTCTCCTTGGAAATAGAAAGAATTATTCGGACTCTGAGTTCCTCTTGAACTTCGTCAAAAGAATCGTTCATTACGCGCGAAATCTTGAGGTAAAGGCGAATCAAAGAACGGGAATCGAAACCCGGAAGCTCGTAAATCGAAAAAAAACGTTCACCCCCTNCCAATGCGACAGATCCTTCGGCTACATCTATTCTTGTCAGTATTATATTCCACCTAAGCGCGAAATACGAAAATATTTCTATTCGCGTCGTCTCCTCCGCTTACAAGGGATGATCCTAAAATAAATCTTGTCGATGTTACCATGCGAATCACGCGAGCAGTCGAAACAACTTTACTCTGTTTCTCCGGAA
>NW_017177967.1:0-735 GCF_001652005.2 Ceratina calcarata
ACGTTACTAATTATACGCGTGATCTGGTCACTAAGTCGTGATCTCCCGTAATCAAGCGATCAAAACGATAATACTTATCGTACGCGTGGTCAGTTCTACGATTATATTAATGGTGAACTCAGTTTCCGAATAGGAAATCGCGGACTGAAATCGGCACGTCTTTCTTACGTAACTATGCGTAACGGACTCATGCCGGTCTGTCGCCGACCGGCAGTTTCTTGGCTCTTCTTACTGGCGGCGCTGTCGATGCGCGATCGGAAAGGCATCGACTTAGCGCACCTTCGAGATTATTCTCAAACACCACAGTATACACTGATATCTACGATCTTCCTTTCGTACGTGAACCTGCCTATACATTTTTTCAATGTCTGCCGAGATTACAATACGATGCTTCCTACATCTAATTAATATGCTAACTAGGTCACTCTGTACTGTCGGGCCTATAAATTGCGTGTCATTTAACGAGATTCCAGACCAGGTTTTGGCGGAACCATCAAATACGACACGGATTTTTGTAATCGTACTTGACTCTTTAAACACGGCATGATGTGGTAAGTAATGAATCGAATCGGATTCAATCTTGTGCATGTCGCCAAGTGAGGACATGTGATCTAGTGTCGTGTATTCACGCATGCATTCCACATATTGCCTTTTGAGTTCTGGATTTCGTCGAAATTTTTATTCTAGATTCAAAAACCGTTTTTCCGCTTGGGAAAATGATTCGCCTAATTCACT
>NW_017177968.1:0-2485 GCF_001652005.2 Ceratina calcarata
CATTAAATATATTGTTATAAATGTGATTACCGTTTACAGGATTATCGGCGAGAGATTTTATACTACAATTTCGTCACAAAGTTCTCCTATTGTTTAAATTGTTATTGCTAGAAAAAAAAGTAGTCTTCTACCAATCTCCTGTTCAACCACTGTGTTCTGCCATATTAACTTTATTATCACTGTATCCTGGAATGATAGAGCATGGTTTACAACAGGCAGCTTGTGTCAGGTAGTGTATGATTATATTATTTAAGTATTTAAAATTATTATTAAGTCAAAGTAAAATTGTCCTTTTCTAGACCGTCAAGGCCTATGTCACCCATTCCATCATTCGACGAAGATGAACTATCCATAAACAGTTTCGACAACAATATTTCATCCACGAATCACATACAACATAACAATATTTCAACAAAGGAACACATTAATGGTAATTCAGACAGAGATAGTGTTTGCATAAACGATAATAAGGCCGTGGAGACGATGGAGGGTAAATGCATGGACGAATTGAAGGATATAATAGTGCAAAAAAACAATAATGAGAACGAGAATTTGACTATGAAACCAATAGAAGTGGACTCGGCGCAGGAATGCACGGAATCTTATTCCGAAGTGTACTCTGCGAAGACGAACGATAACAATGTGCACAGGGCGCAAAGTATAAATGCAATAACGTTGAATACGACTGGGGACACGTTGCCGAGGGATACGAGCAATGATGCTCTTTCTGATGCTCGGCTAACAAATAATATAACGCAGATTGCACACGTTAATCCGGAATTGTGCGGCCTGCCTTTGAACCTATTTACAAAGGTATCGATCGATTAATAATTACATGAATTGATAGGTAGGCCATCTTGTTCAAATCTTGTATATGTCATATATATAACTTTATTCAAGGGTTACCTGTGTCTACCGTACCTGTCTCTACCGTATTTAGATCTGCTGGCAGATATCAATGTTAGGGGTTACATAGTGGGGGCAACAAACATTTTGTTTAAACAAAAAAAGCAGCTTATTGATGTACTTGTAGAGGTAAGCCAAAATCAAAATTTATTTGTTGAAATGCTCATACAACTATACTACTATAACTAATATACTAATTAGAACTACTCACATTAGTTGGAATAACAATATCCTTTGATTATATAGATTTAACGCGGTTTTTACTTAAACAATTGAAGGTGGAGAATACACGGATAGAGACGAGCGACCCGGAACTTCGGAGACAGTTACACTTAACGACAGAAGATCTAAGATTCGCGGACTACGTAGTGAGACACGTTGCTGAACCACGAAAAGACATATTTTTAGACGGAGTAGGCTGGGAAGGTGGCGATGAATGGATAAGAACCCAATTTCGAGTTTACTTGCTGAGCATGCTGAGGACGTCGATGCAACAAGATACCCGACAATCCGATCATTATAATTCTGCTTTTATTACCGCGTGGCGTTCTACGAACAATTACAAAATGTGGTGCAGTTGCGAGAAACCGGAAATGAATAATATAGAACCTGGACATCCATTCGCGGGACAATTATCGGTTCAAGATATGAAACTACGATTATCACAGTAATTATATTCTTAGACATACTGCCTAGCATCATATCGTTACGATACAATACAACGATGTGAAGTAAAATTAATTTATTTGTTTTCTAGTACAATGCAGAACACGGAAAGCGGTAGGAAATTGAATCAGGCAATGGCATCAACCGGAAGAGCAGTCGCAACAACCGGGAAGGCAGTCGGTAAGTCTACTATACAATAATTCAAATTTACATTGATCTATAACACGTTTCATTTTCCAAACTACAACGTGACGTACTTTTTGTATGAACTTGTTAGAAAAGACTGCAATAACCATGTATTTAATTTACATCGTGTTTAAGAGAGTTTAAATTCACCTTCATTTTCAAATTATTAATTCATAGTAATGAATGACAATTATTAAAATTTTCAATGTTTCAAACTAATGTTTCAAGCTTGTATCTTCTTATCAATTTCTTACGGCGAAAATTTAATTTTCTACTTTATGCTCAGAAATCTTTTGATTTTCAGTATATTGAAAACTGATTGATAAACCTAATAAAGAAATAGCTTTGTCAAGTTAGCTATTTACTTTAATCAGGTGGTGCATTATCGCAAGCCAAGGGAGCCTTTTCTAACTGGTGGACCACTTTAACCGCAGTTCAACCCGTTGAGGAAGGAAAAACTGCCGACAATCAAACTTCGACTGTGCACGAAATTACGAACTTGACTAATAAAAATGTTATCGACGATGAACAAGTTAGTAGTACGGATGTAGGAGTGATTGCAAATTAATTTTAAGGGATTCGATCATATTTTTGAGAGAGTTTATTTGACAAGAGTGTCAAATCTTTTGAAAGCCTCAATTCTAGTTCAGAAGTAGGGGACATTAAGTAGTTCAGTAGCAAGTAAAATTCATATACATATACCGAGTGTTTAGTTATATATATATAT
>NW_017177968.1:4063-10031 GCF_001652005.2 Ceratina calcarata
GTCAAAAAGGATGTATTATACTAGTCATAATATATGTATGTTTATACATATTGTGCAATGCAAACGTAATGTACGACGAAATTTTTGCTATTCTTTCCATTAACATTTAAAAACAGTAATAATATTCTGTTTTGTATTTACAATTATTATTTTAAATAAATCAGGGAAAAAGAACTTTAATTATTGTAATTCTACGTGCAAAACAGGGTTTACATAAATGTGATAATACAATTAGTTGATATTTATTTATTTACGTTATTTTAATTTTCTATATTTCCTGTTTACCCTTGTTTGTTTGTTTTGTTAAAATTTAAGTTGAAATAGGAACGTAGAAACATGTTATATACACATAGATATATAATTATGTTACAAATTGTTTAAAATAAATTCGGTAAATAGTCGGTAATATTTATATGCATATGCATGTGTATGGATGTGAGAGAGAAAATTTGTGTACATATACAGAATTGTGTATTCATATTTATTACACTGACATAATCTCGTATCTAAAAAAAATAAATTATGATCTAACGCAGCAAAGGAGGTAAAATTGGAGGAATAAAATTATTGTAGAGAAGCATTATTAAATAACAAAATTCATGAAATTCTTAACAGAGTATCATGATATGATATGGAATATGTGTTTCTTAAAGTTTATGAATTATCGCTTAATTTACATTCATAATTTATACAAGGAATGTTATATTGTCATTTAGTCCTCGTTGTGTTTTGTTAACGTATTATAATTATATTTGTATACCAACAATTATCCTAAATTCTTAAAATTTGATGTCAATAAACGTGAAAATTTGAAGGATATATTTACATGAAGAAAGTGTAAGATTCCAGTTTATGAAGAGAGTTAAATATAGTAGAGTGCAAAGAATTGCGAATTGCATCGTGTAATATACATATATATACATCATTTGTATTAAAAGATAAAAGAAAAACGAAATGCAGGCTATGAAAGTAGAATATACTTAATACATAGAATTATTGTTTAAATATTTACTGTAGCGATTGTTATTATGTAAATTTTTATTAGCAAAATAAAAAGGGTATAAAAATATAAGGATATTAATTTTAGTAAATTTAAGTTATACATACATNAATTGTGTTTCGTCGAATTTTGATCAAGTAATACGATACTCATTGTTTCGAATAATTTTCAGTATTATATCATTAATAGTATAAATACAGTTTTAATAATGAGCAGCCCGTAGCTTTATAAATCTTAACGATACGTAGACATAACGAATGAATTGAAACGTGCAAATCTAATTTTCGTTAGTTGCTTTAATCCGTTAACGCTTATTAGCATGTTGAATTTTTTTGCAAAAAAGGAAATGAGTATATATAAAGATCGATATTCTCTTATATATTTGTCTTTTTTTATTTATTTTATAGGATGTTTTAAAAATAGTTTTAGATGGTTATTAAAAACTTAAAATATTTTGATTTTACTCTGCTAACATCTTTGTATTATAAAATTGTCAGTCGTTTTTAAACGTCTTTCAATAATTTTCATGCACTTTTGTAAGTTTATAAAACATTGATGGACCTACTAATTTATTACATATCATCATGCGTTTTATAATGTTAAAATGATCTTATTGCTAGTTTTGAAATTAGAATTGATGCCATTGTACAATAATTACGTCAAAAAGGATGTATTATACTAGTCATAATATATGTATGTTTATACATATTGTGCAATGCAAACGTAATGTACGACGAAATTTTTGCTATTCTTTCCATTAACATTTAAAAACAGTAATAATATTCTGTTTTGTATTTACAATTATTATTTTAAATAAATCAGGGAAAAAGAACTTTAATTATTGTAATTCTACGTGCAAAACAGGGTTTACATAAATGTGATAATACAATTAGTTGATATTTATTTATTTACGTTATTTTAATTTTCTATATTTCCTGTTTACCCTTGTTTGTTTGTTTTGTTAAAATTTAAGTTGAAATAGGAACGTAGAAACATGTTATATACACATAGATATATAATTATGTTACAAATTGTTTAAAATAAATTCGGTAAATAGTCGGTAATATTTATATGCATATGCATGTGTATGGATGTGAGAGAGAAAATTTGTGTACATATACAGAATTGTGTATTCATATTTATTACACTGACATAATCTCGTATCTAAAAAAAATAAATTATGATCTAACGCAGCAAAGGAGGTAAAATTGGAGGAATAAAATTATTGTAGAGAAGCATTATTAAATAACAAAATTCATGAAATTCTTAACAGAGTATCATGATATGATATGGAATATGTGTTTCTTAAAGTTTATGAATTATCGCTTAATTTACATTCATAATTTATACAAGGAATGTTATATTGTCATTTAGTCCTCGTTGTGTTTTGTTAACGTATTATAATTATATTTGTATACCAACAATTATCCTAAATTCTTAAAATTTGATGTCAATAAACGTGAAAATTTGAAGGATATATTTACATGAAGAAAGTGTAAGATTCCAGTTTATGAAGAGAGTTAAATATAGTAGAGTGCAAAGAATTGCGAATTGCATCGTGTAATATACATATATATACATCATTTGTATTAAAAGATAAAAGAAAAACGAAATGCAGGCTATGAAAGTAGAATATACTTAATACATAGAATTATTGTTTAAATATTTACTGTAGCGATTGTTATTATGTAAATTTTTATTAGCAAAATAAAAAGGGTATAAAAATATAAGGATATTAATTTTAGTAAATTTAAGTTATACATACATTGTATACGTTATAAATTCCTTCATTTTTTTAATTTTTTTGCGATAATTTATCTGAAATAATATTTTTTTAAGGCATAAGACCCGCAGTCTAATTATAATTGAGTGTACAACATTTTCCTGTAGAAATTTATAGTTTCAAGTCAATTGTCAACTAATTGTAAATAACTGATGGCTAGTAAAAAGAAGATATCCATTTCCATTCCTTGTTAATTAAGATTAAAATCGGTTTAATACGTTTAGATATTTCCCCGCTTGTTGAGTAACCGCTTCGCACTTCACGTCGTACACACACATACAGATACCATACGATACGATTTGAACGTAGTTATACAATTTTTGAGCGTTAAGAGAAACTAGTTGAAAGTATTGAAGCACAAAGAAAATAACAATGGCAGAACTTGAAATAATAACGGCAGATCAAGCGGAGATTAATTTTCATATAGCGTTTTTAAAAGAAGAAAATCGCATGAAGACTGCATTCCGCGAAAGAGTAAGTAAGTACATCGTTCTTTTTATTAAGCTCCTATTTTTACTTAATTTTTAATGTCGAAGATCATGAAAGGTACGAAATATTAACAACAAAATGTTAAATGTAAATGATAATATAAAAATCAGATGGCAGAATTTAAAGGTACTTAAATATATATCCGAAGTTTACAATGTATGTAAAGACGTTATGATAAGGATCGTTCTTTTAATCTATGCATGTAGTAAAAGACGAATTTTATGATTGATAGATCATAAGTATTTTAGACCAAGTAACTGTTTATAGTTTGAAAAGTAATGCGAAACCTCGTACGATTTATAGGATTGTTATAATTGTCGTTGAACGTACCAACATTTCTTATTACAGAAGGAAATAACGTTATATCTTTTACTTCCTCTGTATGAGTATGATTAAGGATAAGAACACTCACGTATGAATATCGGATCAATCCTCGAGATTAAAATAATAATTAACTGTTGATAGTGAACCAGAAAATGTTGCACAGTAATTAAAAAAGTTCTGTACACCGTAAGGAACATTGTTATATCCAGAAAAATTAAATTCGGAAAGAGATCGCGTTTCCGTCAATCAGGTAAGCTAAGGAACATGTCCAATCGTTGAGGGACAAAGTTAGGTAAAAAATCGTGTTTTTATGTCTCGAAAGGCGATGCAAGGAATATCGTCCACCGCGAAGGAACAGAAGTAGATGTAAGATGCATTTCTATCAAAGTAACGAGCAAGGAATAAAAAATTAGGTGTAAATAAATGGTTTTTATTAACTAGGAAATGGTATAGGCAATATCGTCCGTTGCAGAGGAGCGAGATTAGATGTAAAATTGGTTTTATTAATCAGGAAATCGCATGTATATGTATCGCCAATCGGCGCGGGACAAAATTAGGTGTAAAATCGCAACGGCAGTGGAGTTTAGAGCAAAGGTAGAGGGACAAGGGGATCATCGGTGTGAACTGTGACTGG
The DNA here is from genome assembly GCF_001652005.2 of Ceratina calcarata. Taxonomy (NCBI): domain Eukaryota; kingdom Metazoa; phylum Arthropoda; class Insecta; order Hymenoptera; family Apidae; genus Ceratina; species Ceratina calcarata. The sequence goes on from NW_017177968.1 coordinate 8,294, forward strand.
TCAGCCGACGCGATGCTGCCGAATAAACATCGTAGTTCACCGATAATACCCGAAGTCGTAAGGTGGCGAAAGAGACCGTACATACACACATACACATACGTACGTACGTATATGCGAATAAGACAGAGAGAAACTCGTGTGGCTGGCTAAAACTCTTCTATGGTGAAGCCTCCTACGTCACCGTTCTGTGTCGTACGAAAAGAAAATCGCGAGAACGAGACGGGTTACACCTTATTACCGTGCGTAATACCTATAAACAGTGTACAACTACCCGTTAACTAAACGAAACAGCTCCGATTGTGTTTACGTAGTTCGCGAGGACGGTGACAAGGGAAAAAGTGGTTAGATTGGAAACCTGGGAACAGTGTCTCTCGCGGAACAAACAATCGGTGCGCGATTATTGTAATCGTTACGCGTTCTACGTACCGGCGTCTAAGCACATAAGCGCATAAGTACGTTCCTCGGTGTGAATCGCGAATCGCGGATAACGATCCGTCCACCTCGAGAAGAAGAGGACGGACATTTTCGTACGAATCGGCCCGATCCGACCCGGCTGTCGCATTCAAAAGGCAGACCAGCCAGTCAGCCAGCATGCGAAAAAGGGATAAGTCGACTGGCTGACGGCAGCCATTTTCCAGATAGATGAGTTTTCCCCTTTCTTTTCTTCGATATAAAAAGCAACGTGTGTATTATGCCGTGAATAAAGGAATGAAGAGGGTAGCAAGATCGAAGGGTAGAAGAGGATAAGAGAAGTACGTAGGTGATTCTTTAATTACGAGTTACGTGCGGAGGTTCGTAAAGATGACTGACCACCGAAATCTGCGATGATGTACAAGATTTTAGTCGTATGATTTAATCTTGCTGGTTGGTCAGCGTGAGAGATAAAAATTATCTAGGGAAGTAGCTGCAGGAGAGGAGGAGGGGATCGCGAAGCGGAAACGGTGCACGGGACCCCTTTGATCGCGTATACATTTATATCATTCGATCATCGTTTTCGTAAGAACCATTTAAAGTCTAGTTTCCAAATGAGGCCTCCTTCGACCGAGAATCTTTTCTTTCATACGCGAAGTCCCTATGCGTATTGATATCCATGGTGGAGAAAACGCAAAGGGCGGCTTCGATGATCCCTCAATCATCGTGTTTAACAGTTTTAGTCAACAGTGTCTGTGATACACCGTATCAGGTACCTAAATGCAATGACAATGTCCTGTTTGGAATTTTCTTCTGTTGTTTCATGATGGGAGTCGCAAATGATCATTTTTAATTATTTTCCACTCCTACGTATTGTCTCAAATCTTTGGCTTTGAGTACGCATGATAACTCATTACTTCTATTTATAAGACAATACCATAACCTCTCTTCTATTCGTTTGATTGCATTATCGTAAGTGCGAACTTTAAAACAGCAATTAGAGTTCCAATCGATTATTTTATATTTCGTTCTCCCTGATTACAATCTTCGATCAATCACCCTCTCCTTCGAGTAGATTCGTTCTTGTTTCTACGAAATAAGTGTCAGCTATTTCTCTACATAAATATTCGTTTAATTAATGAATCTCAACCAAGTTTATCATTAGAATTTAAAGATTAATTATTGATTAAAAATATAAACACAGGGGAATTTTCAATATGTTTGTAATTGAGAAATCAGAAAATTTTCATATCGTGATTGTTTAGAGTCTCGTACAGTCATTTGAATAAAGTTCTACGCAGATATTAATTCATGTCCTAGCCTAAGT
>NW_017177968.1:10815-16299 GCF_001652005.2 Ceratina calcarata
TTTTTTTAAATTATTAACTGAGATATAACATTAAAGGTCTCAGTTATAATTTGTTTGTAATTTGGAACGTGAAGTATTCCCGAATCTAGGAAAAAGGTGCACACAGAGCGTACTTATATATTATCGTTTAATATCATTGTAATTCGTGTATAATTTATGTATAATTGCAGTAGTTCCAATAGAACTGAATTATTTTTTTATTATTCATTATCAACGAAACTCGTGTTCGATAATACTATTTTTTTAATTCTAGGGCTGTCATTGACGTAGATATTAATACAAACATTGTTGCTTAGGTATATAAAAGAACATTCACGCGAATTTATAATTGATATAAGCTTAACAGTCAGAAAGGAATGGAATCTAAGTGGAAATTAGGCTTCCTCCTTCATTCCTTTACGTATTCCTTAATATCCCTTAAATATTACATGCCGTCTAAATATCCAGTGATTATCCTCTAAATGTTATGTTCTAATCTCTGTTTTTTTGTTGTATTTGGGTAACCTATATTTGAAAGATTTTATCTGAAATTTTGTTTGCATTTTATGGGTTTTTCCTAGACACAATATAAGATAATAGCTATTATAAGAACCTCATTAGTTTATCTAGTAAAAGAAGACAGTCTCATCACATTTGGATTAGATCCCTTAAGTTTATTTATTTACAAGCCACTCTTGTTTTATACTGACTCAAAGTTTCAATTATTGAATAAAATAATCGTCAAATTATTATAAAATTGAAATTATTCTTGAAGTAAAAATTCGAGGTGATAGCTAATATTTTGTGATACAAAATCCTATATTTGTCGTTTATTTATTTGATGTCAACTGCACTTGACGATGGGAGATTTAAAAAACAGAAAATCAGTATTATAGCTCCTGGGTTAAAGTATCACGTTAGAATTGTTATAATTTTGCTAAGTTCTTAAAACGGGGGTATTTTTTCAAGGCGCTGGTGTCAAGATGGAGCACTTTCAGGCCACCCTGGACCCAAGGAAGCAGGAGTTATTGGAGGCCCGCTTTCTCGGAGCAAGGGTGAGCTATCTTTTCCTCTATTCTTTTCTTCTTTTCACTCTTCTTTTTCCTCCTCAGCCTTCATTTTCCTCGTTTCCTCATTCTGTTAAGCTCATAACACACGAAACTTCCGTTTTATGGTTAGTGTACATGGTATGTTCAAGTTTGTCGATCATTAATCATTAATCACTAACATTGACAAAAATTCAGGTTTAGACTAATTTTATGGCTTACATCACGAGGTGTAGTTTTATTCTTATCATTTATCATTTCGTTAAGTATTTTTTGTTTTTTAACATCGATATTTTTGTATATTTCTACGAAAGATATCTTTTTACGAGAATTCCTATGAATTTTTTACTTTTCGATGAAGTCTAAGCTCTTTAAAGATGCTCTTTTTCGTTATAGATGTACTATAACTTAAAAGAGATCAGTTTCATTAAAAAGAGATTTACATTCACCTTTTTCTTGGAAATCTTAATGAGAAAACTGACTTAGATTAAGAACTGATATTATTTAGGTAATTAAACAGGATGCAAAGTGTATAAATATTCCTTAAGAAATCGTAAGAAGAGAAGAATAAGAAGCAATTATAAATTAATGAATGATACAAACTTTGACCATATTCTATCGCAATATTTAAACAGACTATCATGTTCTACTACTTTTGTAATATGCTATAGTTTTGATTTATGCTATAAAAATATGCAGCTAATTTCGGGTAGGATACAGCTCTGAGACAGTTTCAAACAGTCTAAGATTTGACGATATTTTAATCAATATTTGAATTGATTAATATATTCCTTGAATGTCATGTACGAACATTTTTGCGCGAGTATTCTGAGTATATCCGAGCCGGTGAAAAAGTATTGAATATCCTAATTTCGTAGGTTACTGAGGACACACTATAGCACTTGAAAACTCTACCCTCTTCTGCCCTTGAAGCTCTTCCAGTTCAGCTCTCGTACTACCCCGTGTCTATGGAAATATTATGGTTAGGTATGTAACTTGATTTTTTGAATTTTTTCTTTTCCGTATATTGTTTTACGGATTCAGACTTTGAGTTACCTCACGCGTAGTAACTCGAGAGGAAATCGTACATAACCGTTGAAGTTTTCATTTTCATTTGATGAGAGTACAAGAATTTTGAAACAAAGTCAAGCGTCTCTGTACAATACAGTTTGAACGTCTTTCCATAGTCAAAAAGCGCTGTTCCTTAACGATTCTAACAATAAGTAAATCTTTAAATAGTCTTTTATCTTGAGATCTGGATTATATATTTCTGGATTTCATTTTATTATTTCTCGCTTCATTTAAGATGCCCATTTGTATCTTGCCATGAGTATGGAACGATATTGCGATTCATTGCGTTACATATTGCGATAGGATATGATATTTTACAAATTGAGGGAGTAACCCACAACACTATAAAGGAATGAAATTCTAAGTCTATAAACAGGAAACAAGAGTTTTTCGATTAGTGCTACTAAAATTAGAATTGTTTATACTATTCATACTATTTACTAATACTTCCGGCGGATATTATATGTAGTTATAATGGTCAAATCTTGTAATAATGCCATCTGTTAGAAAGACTTGAGGATAGTTGACAGCGTAGTTCTTTAGTTGAAATCTAATGTCACTAAAAAATCATGAGATTCAGAAGACGAATTTGTACCACTCCGAATCATTCACAATCTTGTACTAATAGAGAAAAAGTAGATATTAAAAAAAATATTTTTCAATGAAGAAATATGGATAGCTTAGAAATAAGTAATCTATGAAAGAAAAATTTCTAATAACGCGGAAGAGAGTATTTAACTATCGGTAGAAATGAGAAGGAGCCTCGGGTTGGGCGGCACTGGTACGGAGCACCGATGCGCGTACGCAGAGGGCCAGGGTAAATCGTATTTACCCTAACCTTACCCGGTATACGTACATATACGCCACGGTATACGGGGAAACCGCGTGGCTCGTGGAGCACTGAGAGGTCTCAACAGAGGCAACACCGCGTGGCCGACCAGCTGATCGCTCGCAGGCATGCGACCACGCTCAGTGGGGGGAGGCCGCGCGCGACGACTCTGCTAATGAGCGTGCGACCTATTGGTGGGGGGGGTCACCAAAGATATAGTGGGGGATCCTTGGGTTAGGAAGTGAGAGGCACTCGTTGGCCGTGTTGCCGTCACACGTCATTCTACCGTCGTCGTCGCCGCATTGTATTTTCTTTTAAGTAGATTCGCAAAACTTCTTAGATACGTTATCTAATCATGGTATCTCCGTACTAAAGTCATTCCTACATAATCATCGTTATTTTGTTTCGTTTAAACTTTAATCAATCGTTATAATAAAAATCTTATAGTAGGGTAATAGGTAAAGGTCGAAGGTATGAATTTATTGCTATTTAACGAGAATTTTTGTTAAAAATATAGAAATAATTTATAGATTACAATTACAATGTCTTTTTTCACAAAGATTTTGTTGAGTTTTGCACAAAATTGTTTTAGCCAGAAAAATGTGACAGTACTTACCTCTGGTATACATAGAACTAATAAAGCCATGAAATAAGCGTAAAATTGTATGAAAGGATTATATTAAGAATTAATTGTGTAAACTATATTCAAATTTCTCTCCCTTCGCTTGTCGAATGACCCTCGAGGACAGGAGGTACATACAGGGTGCACACCCTTTCGTACGCCGTGGTGACACAGCTACGTTTCGAGCCACATTGATTTTACCGGCTCGCTTCCATCCACATCCACATTCACTCGTACTCTACTCAGTCGACCTGTACCCGTATCCGTTCACTCACTGAAGGAATGTCTCATATGCCTCCTCCCCTTGCTGGTTCCCTTTTTCCTCCCTCTCTCGCTCTATCCCTGTATCTAGCCTCTCCGTCGATTTTACCTATCTTTTTCCAACATATGTACTGTCGTTGTTCATCCCTCTTCTATACGACAGAACCTTCTCGCCAACTTCTGCTCTCGCCCTCTCTGCTTCCTCTTCTCGTAGCGATGGGTTCGTCCGGAAAAACACAAATTTTGTATGCAAGCCGAATCTTATTAATTGAACATTTTATATGAAGTACTATTCTTTCGATGACTTACTTGTAGTAGGTGCAAAGATTCTTAAAGGAGTCTAGATACATCATTTTCGGGAAATTATTAATATTGGTACTTATTTAAATAGTTTTTTACGGTATGACGAGTTACCAAAAATGAACTATTATGGATTTTCTTCGAACAGTTAATTTGATATGACAATGAGTCTAGTAGAGTTAAATCGGATAAAGTAGACAGATCCAAGATCGTTGTTTTTATTATTATAGTCAGAAATGAACTAAAAGCACTTCAGTAGGTTTTATTAGGGGATTAATTACAACTCTATCTTACCAATAACCAAGAATATGAAAATTAAATTCATTTTTTATTATCAAGAATGCTTTAAACCATATTGCGTGGTCGGTAGGTTTGGAACTTGTGGGATCTATCACGATTAAGATGAACATTGCATATGTACTATTTAGTTATAATATGTAATATGTGATGTCAAACTTGATTCCATCACTAGTCTCTCTCTCTCTCTCTCCCCCTCTCTCCGTGTTCTCTTTCCTCTCTTTGCCTGTTGTGATCGGAGGGCAGTAGCGCCGCCGCGGAGAGGCGGAGGTTGCACCTTTTGCCGCATCTCGGAATCTCGCGCGTTGCTCATTTGCCGCACAACAGGGAGGGATAGAGAAAGAAACACCGAGATAAAGAAAGAAAGAGAAACGTAGCTAGGCAGCGATAGTAGTAGTATGCGAACACGGTGGTCAGGCGACGGTTTCCAGTTCCGTTTCGATTAAAGGGGTGTTTTCGGCTCTTTACCCTTCTAAAGCATTTTTGACTCGCGATGCCGCTTTTTATCATTTATCACAGCAGTCGGTGCTGTTATTCCTGTTGTACTCGTGAATGTTTACCCGGTTTAATCCCCCGCTTAAGTGAGGAAAGCGAGTGAGGAAGAAGACACCGATTGTGAGTGAGAATCGACCTGGTCGGTGCCGCTTTCCTCTCTGTCTCTCTCTCTTGATCTCTCTCTTGAAGAGGAGAGGAGAGGAGAGGAAAGGATATTTCTCGCTCGATACGACTCGAGACTGACTCGATTATGGTCGCAGGAGAACCGTGAAAATCCGCATGTCCCGATTCACTAGGTTCGTAAACGCTTTTTCCCACTCTCCGTGTTGGTAGCTCTCTCTCTTTCTCTCTCTCTCTCTCTCTCTCTCTCTCTGCCGTACTTATTTTCTCTCTTGGCCACGCATACACGCCCACGCAAGCGCACGCAGACTTAAAGGCGAATCCCCGAGTCTGGTGCACCGGTGTTCTCTGATTCTGTCCATTCGGACTTCGAGGACGTTTTAGGGAAAGCGACATACCCAGTTGCTTTAAATTTCCGATATAACACTAATAGGAAATTTGTACGAAATCCAATGTTCTAAGAC
>NW_017177968.1:18647-19356 GCF_001652005.2 Ceratina calcarata
CTGGTATACATAGAACTAATAAAGCCATGAAATAAGCGTAAAATTGTATGAAAGGATTATATTAAGAATTAATTGTGTAAACTATATTCAAATTTCTCTCCCTTCGCTTGTCGAATGACCCTCGAGGACAGGAGGTACATACAGGGTGCACACCCTTTCGTACGCCGTGGTGACACAGCTACGTTTCGAGCCACATTGATTTTACCGGCTCGCTTCCATCCACATCCACATTCACTCGTACTCTACTCAGTCGACCTGTACCCGTATCCGTTCACTCACTGAAGGAATGTCTCATATGCCTCCTCCCCTTGCTGGTTCCCTTTTTCCTCCCTCTCTCGCTCTATCCCTGTATCTAGCCTCTCCGTCGATTTTACCTATCTTTTTCCAACATATGTACTGTCGTTGTTCATCCCTCTTCTATACGACAGAACCTTCTCGCCAACTTCTGCTCTCGCCCTCTCTGCTTCCTCTTCTCGTAGCGATGGGTTCGTCCGGAAAAACACAAATTTTGTATGCAAGCCGAATCTTATTAATTGAACATTTTATATGAAGTACTATTCTTTCGATGACTTACTTGTAGTAGGTGCAAAGATTCTTAAAGGAGTCTAGATACATCATTTTCGGGAAATTATTAATATTGGTACTTATTTAAATAGTTTTTTACGGTATGACGAGTTACCAAAAATGAACTATTATGGATTTTCTTCGA
>NW_017177968.1:21822-25782 GCF_001652005.2 Ceratina calcarata
TCTTTCTTCTTCAACTTTATACATTGCTTTCTAGTAGAAGATTAATTTAATATAAGATACCAACGAGATATTTTTAACTTAATCACGATAATAGCTGTTATACAGTTTTAATTTTAGTTTGAACTTCGATAACTCAAAGCTCGATGAATAAAACATTTGTTGATTTTCCTGTATTGCTCTCATTATGATGCGATTGTTCTCTTTATCATTTCAATATCTAAACAACCGTTTAAGCATTCAAAGAAGTTCGCCTTCGCGTTCGAAATGACATTAGCTTAAATTAAAACCTGAGTTAACACAGTTACAGTAGCGGTTTACTTAATTTTCGACCCATAAAAGTAAAATTTGTGTCTCTTGAAGTCTGCGCGTAGAACTCTGCGTTTAATTGAGGTTTCCAAGTTAGTGAAACTATTCCTATTTTTATGCTATCTATAATGAATCTTAATTGAATGATGCACTTCTCAAACATCTCATTGATAGTCTTTAACCAGTATTATTATTTTGCGAATCCGTTGGTGTATTGTTGAATCGTCTATATAGGTACTTACACATGTATGATAGTAAGACAGAATCACTGAGATTGTACGAAGTACAGAATGTCAGTGACAGGCCGTGTGGAATTTCGAACGATGTGCGTGTTCCGGGTGACGAACGCGCAAACGCGTGACCACGTCCATGAGAACTTACCATTAATCTGGGTTCTTAACCGCGCGCGCGGCTAGGTAGTAAACGTGGCCATAGAGTGTCATCCAACGTACACGCACAATACACCGGCCGAATGACAATAATAATAAGAGTGCGTAATTCATCGGTGTGGACTCGACGTCACCGTTCGCCGAATGACGTACGCGTGGCCGTCGACGTCGGTCTCCGCGGATTAGAAATAGAAAAGAAAGATTATTCTTTTGAATGATGCTGTAACAGCGTATGCGTATATAAGAAAAAGATGCGAGGATGTAGAAAAGGGAGTTAAAAAGCCATCCGGCGGCCCCCGGTGGCCCTAGTTCATGTGTATGTACACGGTGAAACGGAGAACCCAGTGTAACTGCCCCCTCGCGGTGCGCGTCCTAACCCAACCACTCCTGCCATCTCGAGTTCTTACCTCCTGTGCCTCTCGCCTGTCTCTCTCATTCTCTCTTACATGTCCACCGTCCTGTCTTTCTTGGTCGGTCGCCCTCTCTATAGCCACCCGTAACTCCCCGCCCTTCCGTCGACCCCCTCGGCTTGGTTCTACCACCATTTTGTCGTGATTCCTCTAGCTCTAAACATATATCGCACATTTTGCTCGCACAGTGTTATTGACATTTACGCAGAAATCGTACGCGATATCGTGCCTATGGTTGACACACTGTCCAACAGCTCAAACAGCAAACACGACTATGGGGCTCCACCATAGGCTATCCTGGAAGGTGTCACTTCTATCTCTTTCTATCCTGTACTGGTCTCTTTCGTTTTCTTCCTCTTTCCCTCCCCCATACGTGTCTCTCTCGCTCTCTCGCTCCTTCACACACTATATCCCTTACGTCTTCTTCTCCCTTTTTCCATGTTAGTCTCTCTCTCTCCCTCTCTCTCTCTATTGTATGTGTGTCCATCTCTAAGTTTCCTGGCTGAATTATATTATTGTAAATTTGTGGTCTTTTAAGTAATAACATGCGACACCCGTCAGCAGGTATTTCATACGCCGGTACAATCTCTATTCCGAGTTGTAACCTCTTAACGATGTAACGAACCCGATTCACCATCATTTCGCGTTTGCGATATTTTTCTTCCATGTTGTTTTTATTTCTAGCTGCTTGCATTACAAATTTCGATCTTGAACAATCTACGGTACGATAGTTCTCATAATGCGTGTTCCGAAATCTCGATCAGTGTCATAAGAAACTGTTTTCTAGCTTATATTTCCCAAGAAAACAACTTGCAAATATGTATGCGTCGTTATTTTATATTTATATATTTTATTTATTGCATTTTCAGATGTCTGCTGGGTCACAAATTCAGATGGCACCTCAATCAACTGTAAACTCTGGTCAGTCAGTTCATAGTCAAGACTCGAACATGAGCACTGGTAAGACAACATTGCCATTTAATGTCAAAAATCTTCAAACACTTGTTCAGAAGCTGTTTCAATAAAGTTTATGAGTCTAACTGCAACTGTGGTTCTAATCAATGGGTCCATTACAGGCTCATCTCATAGTGATAAGGAGGTAGATCCGAATACTCCAGAAAAGGTACCAAGAACCCCATCGGAAAGAAAGAGAAAACGTAAAGCAGATGACAGTGGTGGAGGGGTTGTTGGTGCTCCTGTAGGCAGCAAAGGTTCCCGATCTCTAGCTGCCCTTGAGAACAAGAAAATAAATGAATACTTTCCAAAGCATCATCTGGGCAGCAGTCCCATTCGACATGGAGGTGCCAAAAGTCCTTCACCCCAACAAGGCTATCCCATGGTAATATAAATTCATACATCATATTGTCCTAGAATCTGTTATTGTCAAACTTTTGTTAATCTATATGCTCAAGTTGGTTCTTTCAATATCTGAGTTCATTTATGGAGTAATTGAAACTTTGTAGCTGGTTAAATCAAGGCTTTGTGAACCTCATGTAAATATTTTAAATAATCATTGTTTAAAGTTTGATATAATTACACGCGAGATACAGGAGTTCGCGCTTTGTTGCAAGTGTTAATAATTATATCTTATAAAGGACATTTAAGAAGACTTTCATCATTTGTGCAATAATAGTAAATATATCTGTAGAGACATTTGCAAAGGTGTAATTCAGAGTTAAGTCTCGTTCACACTGAGTCTGCCGATATACTTCTGCGAACTGTCCGCATAGTCTCTTGGATTTGTTTCTTGTGTTCCATCTTCATCCGGTAGATAATCTACGCGAACAGTTCATAAACGGTGGAACACAGAATACAAATCCTAGAGAGTCCGCGGACAGCCCGTGGAGAGATGTCTGTAGACAGTTGTCTGTCAATCTGGGCTAAGTTTTATGTTTCAGTTGTTTATTTAGTATCTCGTTCTCAGGAAGCTACCTTGCTTTCTTGTCAAGGGTACTACCTTAATTCGAATAATAATTATCTGATATATCGGTTTCTTTCTCTTATTTTTCTTACAAATTGTTACTGTCATTAAAAGAAGGAAATTTGTCTCAAATATGTAGAGAAGACGAAAATGGAAAAGCACTGATTAATATAAAAAATTGTGGACTCATGTTTTAAGCGATATTCATAATATATACTAATGAAAAAAATCATTAACAACATGTCTGGTGCTAAAGATATCTAAGTGTACGTGACTTTCTATAAGATTATTGTTCAGTTTACAAAGAAATTATCTCTATACCATCAAATTGAATATTCTGTGACTTTCTGTGATACGTTTGGTCGTACTAGTATGCAGCGCAATTATTACGATCTTTATAAACAGTATCCACCGTCGCCGCAACAACTCATGTCACCACAAGTAACGACACCGAACTCCTCGGTGGCGGAGTTCTCGTCGTTGATGCAACCACCTAGACCGCATCCTCAGCCGCCGCCGCCACCTCTCCCGGCTACAACGCAACCTGCGGGTTCGATGGTCAGTAAGCAGGTGCAGGTAAGGCCCAACAACCTCGGTAGGACAGGCCAGATCAGGCAAGCGAAGACTAACACCCCAAATGTAAGGATACTACTCGGTTAAACCTCCTGCAAGCATCTTATAAGAAGCAAACTAATAATGTAATACAATCTTCATTTAATAAGAAAATTAGCAGCTTATACTTATTAAACTTACAGGATTTACATCTGTAAACATTATGTTCTTCGTAAGGATTATAGTCCTTATCTCTATCTAAATTCGTCTTTAGTTTTATGGAAATTGTGTTCGAGACCCATTTGATCTAGGCTCGTAATTCTTTGAAAAGTACAGAAGAATAATCTAATTATAATTGCTTTTATAGTTCAAGAATCTATTT
>NW_017177968.1:26713-32171 GCF_001652005.2 Ceratina calcarata
TGTATAATTTGGACAGAGATCGTTAGGATTAAAACGTTTATACCTTATAAAGTAGCAAGTAATAGTCCTTGTACATATAGATATCTAATTTTAATTGTAAGATTCATAATTTATTAAGATCATTTACTAACTTTATTCAATAACATGTTGTGTAAGAGAGTATATTTTACGATAATATTGTATTTTATGGATCTTCTCGAAACTTCACATAACATCTTCGTTAGTGGGCTAGTTTCTTATCAGATGTTTGCAGTAAACTTGAAAAGCCAATTTTCCAGCTGGCCTGTAGCACTGTATCCATTTGTTACCATAGGATACCATCTTATTCAAAATTTTGAATTATTTATCAAATTTAAACAGAAAAAGGTCGATTTAGTTTGTTTTAAATTTGTTAAGTGAAAGGTATGCATGTTTATTACAGTTTACTACGCATACATAATATTTAGTTTGGCAAACAGTAATGTTTCTTTCTATTTTACGTATTTATTATATCTCGAATTGTTTCGTACATTTTTGGTGTTTTTCTTGCTGCCTGTAATTCTATGAGTTTCATATTAAATCGAAACAAAACATATTAAGGCCCTGTATCGATCTTTAATGTATTAAAATTAGTCTCGAATTTATGTTCGTTAAAAAATTGAATAATCTTTCAGTAAAGGATTCAATGATCCATTTTGTTGATACATTTTATTTTGTAGAAAGTGAGTAACCAAAATTTTGTCTATACTATCAGAAAGCTAGTATATAAATTATTATGAATAATTATCATCTGTCTATTTAGAGAATAACTTCCCATTTTCTATAAAAATTGTCAAACATAAAATTATAATTGTAGTTACAATGCAGATAATTGCAAGTAAGAAAAATGTTAAACAACGTGAAACAGTTAATTGTAAAAATTCCAGCAAGGTATTTTATAAAAAAGACTATGCTGACAAATGTATATCAGATGTTACAGGCGGATTTCCCTTTAGTTTATTAACAAAAATGTGTTCGAAATTAAATTTTCAGACGGAACTCACTTGCCAGAGGATACAGGAATTCGAAACTCAAGCTACATCGGATTTAGAATTACGTAATAACAAAATTGACGAATTAAATAGAGTAAGTGGAATCATAAAATTATGATAATGATATTTTCACACTCTATCTCATCAGACATTTTAATTCCTAAAAGTGTTTTTATGATTGCAATAATTTATAACATTATATAGGACAATATTTTTTCTGTTCACATTTCAATTTCTAGTATAAATATTTGCTTTGTTCTTATAGACAACGGATGAACTTAGGCATCAAATGGCTAATCAGCAGAAGCTGATCGAGCAGCACAAATCCCATATAAATAAGTGTATAGACGTTGTAAAAAAGTTGTTGAAAGAGAAGTCGAATATAGAGAAGAAAGAGGCTAGGCAAAAGTGTATGCAGAACAGGCTGAGGTTGGGGCAATTCGTTACGCAGAGGGTGGGGGCGACGTTTCAAGAGAATTGGACGGACGGTTATGCGTTTCAAGAGTTGGCGCGACGGCAGGAGGAAATCGCGACCGAACGGGAGGAGATCGATAAGCAGAAGAAGTTGTTACTGAAGAAGAGGCCGTCGAATAGTGAAACGGGGAGGAAACGCAGTCAACCTCAGCCCTCGTTGCACAACGGTACCGAGGCCACGTTCCTTAAACCGGATGCGGTACCTGGTTCTTACACGTGGCAGGAGTATTATGAGGCCGACGAAATACTCAAGGTATCTAACCATTTTTCATTTGAGTACGATTCAATTTTTCGATTATATTACATATATTACATTGGTTTGATTCACAGTTAAGACAAAGCGCGTTGAAGAAGGAAGACGCCGATCTTCAGTTGGAAATGGAGAAGCTCGAGAGGGAGAGGAACCTGCATATAAGGGAACTGAAACGCATTCACAACGAGGACCAATCGAGATTCAATTCGCATCCTGTATTGAACGAACGTTACCTATTGCTGATGCTGTTGGGAAAGGGCGGCTTCAGCGAAGTACATAAGGTTCAGATAAAATAAATCATATCAATTGTGAAGTATCAAATATTTGATACGCTTCGTCGTTCTTATTGTCATTCGTTATTTGCCGTTTAGGCATTCGATTTAAAGGAGCAACGATACGTCGCCTGTAAGGTCCATCAACTGAATAAAGACTGGAAAGAAGATAAGAAAGCTAATTATATTAAGTAAGTCACAAAGTCATGAGATTAATTAAATCCTTCAATTTGTATTTTATTTCTTGGATTACTTATTTCAAACAGGCACGCGTTACGAGAATACAATATACATAAGGCCCTCGATCACCCCCGCGTCGTGAAGCTGTACGACGTATTTGAAATCGATGCGAATTCGTTTTGCACTGTATTGGAATACTGTGACGGCCACGATTTAGATTTTTACCTCAAACAGGTAATTCATACCCTCATTTACTTGTCTCTATTTGTTTTTATATCGTGTTATAAATTAATCTAATCCCTTTCAGCATAAGACTATACCCGAAAGGGAAGCTAGATCCATCGTGATGCAGGTTGTCTCCGCATTAAAGTACCTCAATGAAATAAAACCCCCAGTCATACACTACGATTTAAAGCCAGGTATGACCAACTCTAATGTATATTTAATATACATTAAATATCAATTTCTCCAAACATATAATTTCATAATTTTTAGGTAATATATTATTAACTGAGGGCAACGTTTGCGGTGAAATAAAAATCACGGACTTCGGATTAAGTAAAGTTATGGATGAGGAAAATTACAATCCGGACCACGGAATGGATTTAACGTCACAAGGAGCCGGTACCTATTGGTGCGTATAGTTTTTACTCAAGCTAAATGTTGAATTCGAACTATTTCATTAATTAAAAATTGGTTCCAAAACAATTTCTTTTTCAATTTAGGTACTTACCGCCGGAGTGTTTTGTTATCGGCAAAAATCCCCCAAAAATCTCGTCGAAAGTCGACGTCTGGAGTGTGGGAGTTATATTTTACCAATGTCTCTACGGCAAGAAGGTATATACTCATTCTCCATTCATCAACAATTAGATTATAACCATCGACTTAAGATATTTATTCGAACGGTCCTTATTTTTGCAGCCATTTGGACATAATCAGTCTCAAGCGACAATTCTAGAAGAAAACACGATTTTGAAGGCTACCGAAGTTCAATTCGCGAATAAACCGACTGTTAGCAACGAAGCAAAGGTATAGTTTATTTTTTTTCATTTAGTTCATAAGTTCACGAATTACATTTGCTGTATTAAAGTATATTATAAACCTTTCAATACTGAATTGCTGATTTTCTTTTGCAGAGTTTTATAAGGAGTTGTCTGGCGTACCGGAAAGAGGAGCGTATCGACGTATTAACGTTAGCCAGACACGAATACTTGCAGCCACCGGTGCCAAAGCATGGCCGACAGGCGAACAATCAGCAACAGCAGCAGCAACAGCAGCAACAGATACAACAACAGCAACAGACCTCGTTCAGTATCGGTGGTATGTTCAGTGGCATGAACGCGTCGAGCAGTTCGTAGTAGAAACGAACTACAACAGCAACAATAATCACAATAATAATGATGATAACGATTGATTACGGACAAAATATTAATATTAATAATAATGTTAATTAACGGAAAAGAAAAAACGCTGATACATGCCAAATCTTGAACATTGATAAAAATCTTTGCACACCATCTCATTCTTAGGAATTTACACACATGTATATATTTGCATATGTATATATATATCTCTTTCAATTTATATACATATTTATATATATACGTGTGTGTGTATATATACATATATATATATATACATAGCAATCGCTATATAAACGAAGTGTAAATATGGAAGAAAAGAAAATGATGAAAAACCGAAATAGTATATCACCTCTCCTCCCTACCCTGCCCCTCCCCACCACCATTCTATCACTGTCACTATCACTACCATTTTTCCACTATCGCCACTATACACACACATAAACACACGGACACACCTTGTATAATTAAAAATACATACAGGCAGTTAAAAGAATAATTTGGAAAAAAAGAGAGATGCGAGACTGGTCGCAAGAATCCAGGAAAGAAGAAAAACCTTGCGTCTTTTTAATTAACAATAATAATTAAAGGAGCATTGTTATTCTACCTTGTTAGCATGACAAAATGAAAAAGAAAAAGAATGGGAAAGAGATTGTGTTCTTAAAAAAATAATTGTATTATCGTTCCTTGTAATAACAGTGTGTGCTGACTCTCAATTTTAAAGAAATAATAATAATAGTGTCTGAGAAGAATAGAAGAGGGAAAGAAACAAATGTGATAAGAAGTCTTTGTGAATGGAAACGAGACGAAGAGTAAGAAGAAAAGTGTGAGAAGAACGTGGAAAGCAGCGAATCATAAATTTCTAAGTGAATAAAACAAAATTTATTCAGTGAAATATGAAATACAGAAGAGAGGGTAATGAAAAACTTTCAAACGGTTCCTCTCTCTTTCTAAAAAATAAAATTAAAATGTGTATGACAAGTATGAATGAGGCGTGACTGTTGAGAAAGAACCTAGCGTGTGCGCGTGTGTATATATATTTATACTATATATATATACTAATAGGCTTTAGTATAATATTAGTATATATATATATATATGCTAATAAAAATCGGATTATATATAATATATATAAGTACATATATATATATATATATACATACATACATATATATATATATATTGTATGGTGTAAAGAAAACGTGGACAATTATCTAAAACAAGGTGGAAAAGAGGACAGTTGAAGGGAAGATGAAAAAACTGTGGTGGATCCTCGCATGACCTCTAAAAAGAAGCGACAAATATTCCATGAATATTTGTACTCCGTGCGCCTGCGGGCGCGTATGCGATCACATCGTGTTACTTTATTCAAAATAATTAACGATTAATTACTTATTATCATGACTAATAACGATTAACGATTACACACACAGAGATGAAAGAACGAAAGAAGAAAACACGAGGAGATTTGGTTGGTTGTTCCTATTCCAAAAAAACAAACAATGAGAGTGGGCTTTATAAATAAATAATATCTAAACATACACACAAGTATGGACACACACATACACAGAGACACACACACAGATACACATACGAATGGAATGATTGGTCGAATGCGTTTGAAAAAAAGAAACACAGAAAGAAGAGAGATGACTACTCCCAAACGAAGAAGAAATATGGACATATAATAGATGAAAAAAAAGAAAAATGATAAATCGTAGTTACGCAATCGTTTATACGCCCCGTTGTACATTTTTTTAAATCCTAAGAATCTTTCTTTTTGATTAGAGCGATACCTTTTTTCGTGATACATAAATTCGTAAGAAAAAAAGAAACGATTCTTTAAGGTAAGACTCCACATTAAAAAGAAAGATACTGTACCGATTTTTTTTCTCTCTTGTGTTATAT
>NW_017177968.1:32218-38287 GCF_001652005.2 Ceratina calcarata
ATATACATAATAGGTAATTATACGACGATAGACGATTAAGTTATTTTATCAAGTGCCCTTGCTTTGTATTATACGAAATACATTTAAAAAAAGTACATAACGAGAGAATAGTGTCGCGTATAATTGAGGAAAACCGAGTACCGCAGCTTTTTTGGGAGTAAATTAAGAAAGATGATTGAGAGATTGAGAGAGTTGTTGAAAGAGAAAAACTGTTGTAAGTTTGTTGGTAACAAATGTGGGCACCGGATACCGAGAATGAATCGTATGTTTCGATACCCACACAATCGTGATTGGTGAAAAAAAACTAAATAATGAATGGTCAGAGGAGAATACAATTACAAGTCTGAACAGAGAGATAGTCTTACTCTAATTAGATCCAATTGATCCAGTTGCTTTCTTTCTGATTTTTAATAGCCGCAACCACAACCAATAATTCCCTGATTACCTACTTCTTGTTATCCTTGTTATTCCTTTCGACGATTTAGTGAAAAAAAAAATGCAAACTGAAGAAAGTATTAGAAATTGTATTATATTTAGATTGTCCCTTGATAAAATCCTTGCTGCTTCTTCATACATGAATCTTGATATACGCGAGAACGTACTGATGAAAGTTTTGAGTAGTCAATTTTTAGAAAACGAGGAAAACTACCTACCTTCGAAATTTAAATAGTTCTCTACCAGTGCTAATGAAAGAATTTTTTTTTAATCGTCCCCTTATTGAGAAACACAAAACAGGAATTGCGTCGAGGATGTATGGTGAACGTTATAGCAATAAATTAACGTGAATATTTGTGTATAATTCAAAGTTAGTAAAAGAAAAGCTTATTAATTATTAAATATTGAAAACTTATTAAATATTGAATCGTATGTACAGTGTGTAT
This sequence comes from Ceratina calcarata, assembly GCF_001652005.2. Taxonomy (NCBI): domain Eukaryota; kingdom Metazoa; phylum Arthropoda; class Insecta; order Hymenoptera; family Apidae; genus Ceratina; species Ceratina calcarata. The sequence goes on from NW_017177968.1 coordinate 33,100, forward strand.
ACATTTTCCTATATGCAAGTAAATGAGCAAAAGTATTCGAGTAAACGCAGACCTTTTGATTTTGTCTGTTACTCGAAAATTTCGAAGGGAACAATTTCTGATTTCTAGAAATTACGTATGTGCGCTAGTGAATAACGCGTATTTGCATATGAATCAGTTCCACATATGTATACGTAAGTATGAAGTATGGAGGGTACTCGTTGGATACAGATTCCCAGAATCCTAATCGATTCGTCAATCTCATCGAATTGTCAGTCGCTATTGCTGGCGCAGTCGGCGATGCACCCTGCTGCCCCTTTTAAAAGGATACGCTTCGCCCATTGTGGATGTGTAAAAGGATGCAAGATTGGCAGGTGGTAGTCAGTGTACCAGGGGTGACAGTGACACACCAATTGACATTGACTAACAATAAGTGCTGGCGGTACAATGGCGAGTGGTTTTTGAAATCAGTGTCGAGCTCCCATCTGCACGACTCGAACCATTTCGGTCAACCACTTTCCTAAGACTAAAATACTCGGTTAATTAAGAAAATTTTCATTCCAAGTCTAATGATTCCTTTCCGTATGACAAGTAATAAATAATTAATGTTAAAAGTGACAAATACATACTTTGAATTCCCTTCCCTTAAGAATAACAGATAATTAAATTATAAATAAGTCGCATACTAAAATTCTAATATTCTTTTACTGACTTAGTTATTAAATAATATTGCAGTGAAATATTTATATTTATTTGTTTAATTAAATATCAGGGATGTCTATTTGAGATTGTACTCATGTTAAAAGCAATGTGCAATCTGTATCACATTTAACTGTAACTGTCAGTGACGGTAAAACACGGTTCGGTGAACGGGTTCGGTAGCGCAATTCATGGGAATAGAAAAATGCAGATACGCCGTTGTTTCGTAAGATCGTAACACACAACACAAGTAAATATCTACGTGCATATATGCAAGCGAAGCACGCGATAGATATGTACCTGTACTTACATGCAGGAGTACTTTCTATCGCGGCGCTGGGAAAATATGTATAAACGCGATCCGCTTAGGACTCGGCAGATGAGAATTGGTCACGAGCTCCGAGCAAGGCAGGTGTTAATCTGGCTCCTGCATTAATCATACGTTGTTCACGATTTTATCTGTTACTAGTAGATAGTATATTGTCTTCGTAATTTGTTCCTTATTAATCAGATCTCTTAATTAATCAATTAATAGAGAAATCAGTGAGACGAGGGAAGGAGAAGGAAAATCTGAGATACTTGTTCGTCTTCCTATAGTAACGGAATTGCTCCACTTAAAATTACATCATATAGAATGTAACATTACGTAGCTCGTTTCTTTGATTTCCGAAGTTAAATTGGAATAAATTATTTCATTTGCAGACATTTTATATTTATGGATAATATTAATATTAAATATTTAAGATTTATGAATAGATTGTAGAAAAATATTTAACTAATCTTTGCATCATCTAACTATGTCTTCAATATACTATGTAATTTCGAATAGAAAATTATTCCGTAGTAGATTTTATCTACGTGTACGATTGCTAACATTTTTTCCGGCAGACAGAAACGTTCCCTTCAATTTCAATGCCACGCATAATCTGCACTACACCGATGAAATCTTTACTATATCATGAAGACACGCTACTTATGTCATTTTGCCGCAATAACCGCAGATATACATGCGTTGCAGTTAACAGCATATGAAATAGAGATTATTAACGACTGCCTTCGGTGATCGATATTGTGGGTCAATGACGATTAACCAACCAGCAGCCCTCGGCTGTGAATTAAACTTATTTCCACTTAACATAATTCGAATATTTTTCAAAAATATATATTTCACGCTAATCTATACTTTGTCATTATTTAATATTGTAAAATAGATGTACTACGCGACTATAAAATATCACTATAATTTGCACTAAACATAATTCGAATGTTTTTCAAAAATATTTTGAACTGTCGTGAAAACAGAAATGGTGTTATTTAAATTACTTAAAAATTTTAATCATTATTTTTCATGCTATCGAGCCTATTCTTTGAACGATAAATTGCACCACTCGGTAAAATACAATCGAATTTATAATCTTATTACTACATGTATGTTCAATCAGCATTGTAAACGGATGTACGAAACAGAAAGGGAAAGAATTAGGAAGAAGATAGAGAAGAGATACATATAGGCGCACAGATAGAGTTATCTCACACAATTTAGTGAAAGTACTAAACTCGAATCACGTGCTTCTACTCCTCTCGGATTTAGGTAGGTATATCACCAAGTGAACCATCGCGGACGGCTTCAGTATCATCTTCGACTACCCCTTCACTTTTAGCCCGAAGTATGTTCCTAGTGTCATTTCACTTGCTTAGTTATCGTTACAGTGATTGATCGTGTGACGACTTCATTTTTAATTATTTTTAATTAATTACTTTACTTTTACAAATTTTCCGACTGAATTTATTCCTTTGATGTGTGAAGTTAAAGTGAAAAAACGAAAGATGAAGTGGTAAGGAAGTAGTTACGTGGTTTGCATAATCTGTTATATCGGAAATTGAATTAAATAAAATGAAACCTTTTTAACGAAATCTTAAAAAATATAATATAAAGAAAGGAAGAACTCGCATTCCCGGTACAATGAAGGCGATTATTGGAATAGAATTACGATTAATTCTTATTGCCGTATTTCTTTTAATTTCTGCCGTCGCAGAGAAGGTAAATATATTCATTATAGCGTAGCATAGATCAAATCGTAATAACGTATAATTTGATATATTGTAATATAAAATTCCTGCTAATGAGATGAGAATGGAGCGAACCTTTCCTCATTCTTAAACAGACATAGGAAGTATTCCTCAAATGTAGATATGTTCCTAAACGTGGGAAATGTACTTTCCAATCCAAGATTTAACATTGTTTTTCTGTTTACATAAACTTCTTCTTTGGGCATGTAAAAACAGATCGATGTTATCTATTTTATACCACGTATTTCTTTACGAGTCTTTTCAGAAATCAGGATTAGAAATTGAAACAGGTAGTTTATGGTTGCAGCGAAAACGGCAGATATTCAGGGAACAGGTATTGCCGGCATTGGGCGGGAAGATACCGGAAGAGGCTTTCAGAATGGATCGTTTAGCTCTGAATCGTTTGAACAAAGACGGAATCACGGTACCCGACGGAATAACTTACCACGCTCGAAACATGCACAGCCATAATCAACGTGTCCAAACGATGCCGGAGATAATAAAAGTAATGCCGTTCCGTCTTTATGGTCCTTACATCAGTTTGATACAAACGATTTCGCAATCTGTCGCTTCTACTGTTCTTCCAATATTTCTGAGGATTTTACGATCGCGATTAAAAATAATATTGTTTTTTATCCCGAAGGTATCTGTAACACCGGATGGACGTTATATTACTCCGGAGAACAAATTTCATCATCACTATAATCGAGCGAACACTATCGACACTACTTACGTTATACGCGCACCGTATTCGCGATTCAATAACCATAAACAAAGAAAGGAAGAACTCGCATTCCCGGTACAATGAAGGCGATTATTGGAATAGAATTACGATTAATTCTTATTGCCGTATTTCTTTTAATTTCTGCCGTCGCAGAGAAGGTAAATATATTCATTATAGCGTAGCATAGATCAAATCGTAATAACGTATAATTTGATATATTGTAATATAAAATTCCTGCTAATGAGATGAGAATGGAGCGAACCTTTCCTCATTCTTAAACAGACATAGGAAGTATTCCTCAAATGTAGATATGTTCCTAAACGTGGGAAATGTACTTTCCAATCCAAGATTTAACATTGTTTTTCTGTTTACATAAACTTCTTCTTTGGGCATGTAAAAACAGATCGATGTTATCTATTTTATACCACGTATTTCTTTACGAGTCTTTTCAGAAATCAGGATTAGAAATTGAAACAGGTAGTTTATGGTTGCAGCGAAAACGGCAGATATTCAGGGAACAGGTATTGCCGGCATTGGGCGGGAAGATACCGGAAGAGGCTTTCAGAATGGATCGTTTAGCTCTGAATCGTTTGAACAAAGACGGAATCACGGTACCCGACGGAATAACTTACCACGCTCGAAACATGCACAGCCATAATCAACGTGTCCAAACGATGCCGGAGATAATAAAAGTAATGCCGTTCCGTCTTTATGGTCCTTACATCAGTTTGATACAAACGATTTCGCAATCTGTCGCTTCTACTGTTCTTCCAATATTTCTGAGGATTTTACGATCGCGATTAAAAATAATATTGTTTTTTATCCCGAAGGTATCTGTAACACCGGATGGACGTTATATTACTCCGGAGAACAAATTTCATCATCACTATAATCGAGCGAACACTATCGACACTACTTACGTTATACGCGCACCGTATTCGCGATTCAATAACCATAAACATCACACAGACAGTAATTACTTTGGAAAGGAAAATCGTGATTTTTCGAACAAACAAGTATTCGGAACAACAAACAACTTCGCGAATTTCAGGTAAAGAGCCTTTTACATTTCACGGATATGATTAGGCGATAATGCATGAGCTTTAATTAATTTTAGACAATTTCTACCGATAATACCACCATCGAAACCGGGCATTTATAAGTCTATCGTGGCACCTATACTTCCTGTACTTCCGGTTAATACCGAGTTCCTTGGAGGTAGCTACATATCACCGTCGTGGAATTACGAATGGAATCCAGTTTATCAACCGTTCAACGATTACATCGTGGGTGACATCGCGTTCTTTAACGCCCATCAGGTAGTTTTTCTTCTACTTACATAGAATAAGGTCGGCTGTAGAACTATCTAATATGCGGCCGCTCACCTGCGCAAGGTCCAATTGAAAGGCTCATTTTTACGACTTGACGAAAAATATACAAACCGATAAATCGCGTAAACGAATGCTGGGGCGCAGTTTATCCACTTTTCAATGGAGAAGATTCTGTTAATCTCGGAAATGCCAACGACGGTTCCATTCATGTTTCAAATGCCAAGTGTTTGAAACTTGAAATTCTAAAATATTTATGAAATTGCACTCCACGTACCATTGTGAGACATGGGATTCTAGCAAGACTGTCCGCGCGAGGCTTTTAGTTCTTCAGGTCCTTCAATGCACGCATTATAAAAATGACACTTTTAAGGATGTATTGGCTATA
>NW_017177968.1:38325-40648 GCF_001652005.2 Ceratina calcarata
CGAAATTTTTTGCCAAAAGTTCGCCGTTTCGACGGTGGAATGGTCGGATTTTGTCAACATCAATAAAATGCCATATAATCATATGTAACTCATTAAATATCGAAATTAGAAGAAAAGTGCACTATTTTTAATTATAGGAAATGCGTTTTTCTAAGGTACATAAACTTTTGGGATTGACTGTATAGCCAATACATCACTTAAGTAATTTTGCGCGGACGCGCTACCGTAATTACAACTTGGTTCACTAGTTACGATAATTTAGTTATTTTGTTAATCAATTTTCGTATATTTTCAATGAGTTTACTTCAAAACTATACATTCGCCTTCACAATTCCAGATTATCACTGATTATCAAGGTTTTTTAAACAAGTTTCGTTCGGGGGAACGTACCCCGAGGCACGTCGATTTCCACTCAACTACGTATTCACCTCAAATTCGAAGAAACGAGTCGAGAAGAAGATCTTATTAATTACTATTTAAACAAAAGAAATAAATAATACAAGGGCGTGACCATTACTTATTACAAGACGACGATCCTCATGCGTTTTCTAAGTAGCTCTTGCGTCTCTTTTGGCACATACGGATTTTTCAGGGGATCCAAATTTAATCTGAAACGAATTAAACAGAATTATATATATGTATTATTTTCATTAGCTTTTTCATATAATATTAATATGAAAATATACCTGTATAAAGATATTGCATCGGCGCAGTTTACATTGTACCACCAATCGCAAGAGAATTCTCGTTGATTGAACAGAGTTCCATTGGTGCAAAGGAACGAAGCACCCTGGTGACCCTCGCGGCCGTCGTGGCATACGTGATACGCCTGAAACCAAAACATTACTTTTCTCTCCATAAATGATTCTCTTAAGACTCCAAGTTCTACTTTGCTGTCATTATTTAAATACTACAAATATGTTTGTAAAATTTTTAACGATTTTCTGTCATTCATATTTTCGATTTTATCCATCATAATTTCATGCTCGACTAATTTAAATCAGGCGTTAGAAGCCGACTTTGTATAAACTAAAAATTATTTTATTATACACATTATTCAGCGGGTTAATCAAGTGCAAATTAGATTAAAATAGATCACCTGGCAACCGGTTTCCACGTTCGCGTACATTCCTGGCACGTGGGGAACGCGAGAGCAAGAAAAACTAGTCGACGGAACCGTATGATATAGAGGATAATCCACTCCAGGAATTCCAGGAATTTTACTCAAATCTTGACGCTCTTCCTCTGGTTTGGGGATGAAATCCTTTACGACTATCGGCCTGTCGAATTTTGCTACTGGTGGATAGTTCTCATATGGAATATTGTAGTCGTAATCATAATTGCCTCCCGCCTGATACTGCACGAATAAATGTTCATATTTCAATATACTGTGAATAAATGAGTTATTGAAGAAAAATAATAAATATTTTACCTGCAGCGGACTGGTCCCAATTACAAAAAGACTGACAATAGCAAATAATGCTAAAGATAAATTGTAAGAACCGTCTCGTGACATGTCTGAATGGTACGTATTGATAAAGGAAACTGAAATACTCCGGTTTTCGAGTGAGTTCTGCGAGTGACTGACTCCTTCGCCGGGGGATTATGTCACAGCGAGGGGGTACTTTAGAAAGAGAAAGTCATTCGGCCGCCGCGCCACGCCACGCGGACCGCAACTCGAGCAAGGACTTTATTTTGACGTTTAATTGCTCTATGAAACATTTTTTGACGCAAGACTTTCACAAATCTACAACGACGTCGCGTTGCGTAATGTTCGGGATAAATCATTGGTAGACCATCTGAAAAAGAATAAACGCTTGGTGCTAACTATAGGATATCGTTCAAATGATTTTCTTTATTTCGTACATCTCATGAATTGAATAGTTTTATATAATGAGGAAGGATGTGTATGCTGTGGTCCAAGAAGGGGATTAATAAAAATTCGTCGAATTTATTAATATATACATTATTTATTAATTATAAATAAAATGAATAGTCGACTCAGCACCGCCTAGAAATGATACAAAAATTAATTCAATTAAATGAATTACGAGAATTAATTCCACAACGGCCTACACAAGATAAAAAATTACTATAAATTACTTTTACCTTAAAGGCTCCGATGAAATTGTCATTAGTTTTTATTATTTGTTAAATGATATACCATAATTTCTTCTAATTCATTAAGTCACAATTAAAAAAGAATATTAACTTAATACGTTGAAGATAAAGTAATATTGTTGAGACGTATGCGGATAGTTAAACTGAATACTGAAATGTGTGCGAATAATCGGACTGATTAAGAGTGAATTGTGAGCAGACT